>NC_056578.1:25863677-26086177 GCF_018340385.1 Cyprinus carpio | reverse complement strand
TTATTTGGAATAAAAATCTGGCGAAATCCAATCAGACTACTGCTAAAGCTCTTTGAGAAACTTAATTAGTTACTTACATTCATTGTGTTCTCCCAAGTAAACTAAAAACCCAAGTGTATCCAGTAAGATCCTAGCATGGGAGATGAGCAAAGTTATTATTTTGTATTTTGGTTGAAATTGGTTTTATCCCACGTCAGATGGCTTGATGCTCTGAGTCATGGGACTCTAGGTCTCAGCAGTGTCCTGTGGGATTCTTGGGGTTCTTAGTGACATCTCAATTCAAAGTGGGGCAATTTGCATTTTAAAGTGTGGCCAATGTTTCTGCCAGGCCGTCCAGACCTCTCTAAGCGTGCAGAATATTTACCAGGGAACATTTTGCATTTGTATGAAATCAACAGAGGAAGGAGCCTGATGAATGTATGTATGTGCTGGCTCCACTAATTCGCCACTGTTGGTATTCTTTCTCTCACACACAGCTTTCAGGAATGGGTTAGAATTTTAAATATCCTCCGTTGGCCAAGGGCTTCATGATTGACGGGTGTCATACTGTCTTTCCCTTTCTTTCTTTCCTTTCCTTTTTCTTTCTTTCCCCACTAGTTTATCTAATGATATTGTGTATTCTTAGTACAAGAGCAGTTGTAATCTGTTTTTGCTTTGAAGCAAATGTATGTACTTTTAGATTTGGTACACCTTAATAGCGCTTCTTTCTGTTTTCCTGATTTATGTATTTTAATTACAGTGAGGAGGCTGAGAGGTTACAAAACACAACATTGTTAATGTAGAATTCCTCTGTTAATATAATCAACTCCAATGTAAAGAAAAGCCCTCTTTCTTGCAGCATTCACAACAATGAGCAACACTTCATGAAATTTGTTTATTGGTTGAAATTGGCCGATTGAGTTTCTGCTTCTGATTGAAAACAAAGCACTGGGATTGTCTTTGTGTGTCCTTTTATGTCATTGCCAGCCTCTTGCATGATACTACTTATGTCTTGATGTGATTACCATCAGTGGTAGTATCTTTGAGATGCAGAAAATGAGATTTTCAAAGAAAGAATATAAACCACATGAGCCGTTTAACAGCAATGAGTGAAAAGTAAAAGACAGCTACAGCCAAATGTCTGACTTTTGCCTGTATGTGAGGATGCAAGGCTAAAACAACAGGTTTTTCACATAATACAAACCTGTTCATAGTAACATACTTCTCACTTTTTTTTTTCTTCCAACACAAGGTGTTTCTAAGCTGGGGAGAATGTTGTTGTGCAGATGTTCCTGCTGTGCATTTCTGCCACTATGTAACAATGTGTAACTAACTTCCCACCCTCCTTATATTTCTTATATCACATCTTCCTATAGTCGTCCACATGGCTATTTATAATGCCACATTAATTTACTGCACATGGGACTCATGCCACATGGCCGTTCTTTTCTTGGTTTCAACCCTTTTATTGGTTTCCAGTACGGCCTGTTTTTGCTGGAGGAGTTATGAGCCGTTCATGGATGGAAGCCCAGTCACAGGCAATGGCACTGCATAGGCTTTGAGCACATATGTGGAAAGTTTGAGCAAAATATAGAAAATAAAATATTGAAACGTGCAAAGGAAGTATCTAATCCAAGACTTTGAGTAGCCTTAACTGTTTAAATGACCTTCAGAGGTTGAGAAAGATCTTACTACCAGTCCAAATCAACATATCACTCGCTCTGAGGACAGATGAGGTGGCATTTCAGTCTGAATTTCTATGCTAACCAAGGTCACCTCTATTGGCCCCCGATTTAAAAAAAAAAAAAAAAAAAAAAAAAATAGAGAATGTGGTCTGCCACACCGCTGAGAGGCTTGCACCTTGTTTTGTTTTTCTTAATTAATTTGAGACATAAATAAGTTTACTGAACAGACAAACCCCGGTATGATGACAAATCAAATCTTAGCTTTGTTTTTAACAGTAGAGAGTATGCTCTCTCCAGGCCCACATTACCATTTCACCCTTCTGGGAGCCAACATCTGGAACTGATCCCTTAACTGCTTGGAGAATTGAGCATCAACCATTACAACCAAAACACACACACACACACACACACACACACACACACACACACACACACACACACACACACACACACACACACACAAATAACTTCCAGTTTCTATACAGATGCTTTGCAAAACAGCAGTCGTTGACATATACTCTTATTTATAGCTCTCAAATCCATTCTGGTTCTTCTCTTTTTGCTTTACTCACCCCAACACACACACACACACACACACACACACACACACACACACACACACACACAGGCACACGTCTAGACAGGAAACATTGATCATACATTAAGAATAAATTTACCTAGAACACATCAATTGCTCACCCTTATATCTTTGCAAACCTGTATGAATTTATTTCTTACAGAACATAAAATAACATATATTAGGGGGAAGTCGTGGCCTAATGGCTAGAGAGTTTGACTTCTAACCCTGAGGTTGTGGGTTCAAATGTCGGGCCAGCAATACCACGACACTGAACTCCCAACTGCTCCCTGGTGCGCCACAGCATAAATGGCTGCCCACTGCTCCGGGTGTGTGTTCACGGTGTGTGTGTGTGTGTGTGTGTGTGTGTGTGTGTGTGTGTTGTGCACTTTGGATGGGTTAAATGCAAAGCACGAATTCTGAGTATGGGTCACCATACTTGGCTGTATGTCACGTCACTTTCATATTTTGAAGAATGCACTTGATGTAAAACAATGTTTTGTGTGAACCCACAGATATTTACAGTTGTGGCTCCCTAGGTACACTTTAGCTTAGATAATGGGCACAGTTGCATTCCGGAGTGGGTGTGTTGTGTACCCCTTGGTAGAAATTGCAGTACACAGGACCGAAAGGGCATTTTAGCAATCGAGATTTAAGGTGCGGGATCTCGAGCCCCCACAACCCCAAACCCCAACCCTCGTTCCCAATTATAGGTTTTTAATGGTTGATGCACAAATGCTAATTTTCAAGGCTTAAATATTTTTTAGATGATTTGTTGAAGATGACAGTGATGTTTACAGTCAGAAACCACCACAGCAAGGTGGATTGCAGCATTGCTCGACTTTATTCCTTAAAGATAATTCCCAGTGTGAGTCTGGTAATCACTTTGCTAACAGGCCTTACAGCAAATGCCTCCTCTGTACACAGAAAGGCAAGGCAGTACAGTGTCCTTTGTTTACTATTCCAAACTCCTTCAGTCATCCACGTACAATCTGGAGATAGTCTTCCTCTCTACCCTCGGCCACCTCTGCTCTAATCAGCATAAAAGCTCCCTAAGAGCTCAACGATGAAGAGAATTGGCCTCAATTACACAGGTAATGACATTGTTTTCACTAAGATACTTAGGGGAACTGGTGCCAGCAGCAACTTGAATCTATACCCGAGTCATTACATGATCTTTAATGTAATCAGTAGAGCCTTCCTTTGCAGGTTGGAGTTCCATCACTGCTCTGAGGAGGGATAAAGAAGGAAAGTCGATTTATGTAGTAGTTTCTCAGCATTCACTCCTACATACAAGCGCATACTGATATCAGATGAAACAGGGCAATGGGAACATATAATTAAACCTAGTTAATTTTGGTCTCTCACAGAGAAATTGGTTAGTCAACCCGATTTCTCTCTTCTTTTCCCCCCTTTACCACATGAATAACTGCTTCCTTCTGTACTGTTTTATGTATATACTGCAGCGCACTGTTAAAAAAATAAAAATAAAAAAAATTCTTAGATTGCATAAAATACTAAAATAATTATTTAGTTTTAACTTACTCTGAAGTTCTGACAACTTTTTCAAAAACACAAAGGGTGGGAAATTTACTCTTTTTTGCCCACCAGTCACAATGGCTTATGAATTTAGAATTTTATCCTTTTTCAGATTAAGATGTACACCTCAGAAGTGCCACAGGCTGATGGCCTCCATGCCACGCCGCATTGAAGCAGTCATTTCTGCAAAAGGATTCCCGACCAAGTATTGAGTGTATAACTGAACATAATTATTTGAAGGTTGACTTTTTTTGTATAAAAAACACTTTTCTTTTATTGGTCGGATGAAATATGAGATAAATGAGATAGGAATGAGATAGGAATTTTGGGTTTTCATGAGCTGTATGCCAAAATCATCAGTATTAAAACAATAAAAGACCTGAAATATTTCAGTTGGTGTGCAATGAATCTAAAATATATGAAAGTTTAATTTTTATCATTACATTATGGAAAATAATGAACTTTTTCACAATATGCAAATTTTTTGAGAAGGACCTGTATATAAATATATATATTTATATATATATATATATATAGAGAGAGAGAGAGAGAGAGAGAGAGAGAGAGAGAGAGAGAGAGAGAGAGAGAGAGAGTCGTTCCAAACTATTGGTTAAGGCTAGGTTTCTACGGATAAAAATAAAATAAAAATTGTTTGTGGAAAACATGGAAACCAGTTGGGAAACCATGTGAGCTGTATTAATGCAATTTTTGAGTTGTAGACTGAATTTTTGTGTGTGTAGCCTGATTCAAAAATACTCATGAATACTGTTTACTAGTGTTAGTTAAATTAATACTAATTTTGTTGTTTTGCTTTTACAGACTAGACTGACAGATGTGTGGTTTAAATAATAGCAGAGACACCTTTTAATGTAATGTGTGCTTGCAGAGCACAAAAGAAGAAATATAACAAAGGAATTATGCTTTTGAGCGTGTGTGACAGAAAGATGAACAGAGTTTTTGGTGTGAGTGAGGTCAAAAGTACATGAGTCAGTATTCCTATCAGCACTGTGTCAGCCTCTCCCAGACACTCCAGCAGACAAGCTTTATTAAAATATACCTTGCCTCTGCCAATGTTATGCCAGTGATAATCTCTGCAAAACTTTCTACCACTATGCACAGCAGACTGCACTGCAATTTCAAAGATTACAGATCTTGTCATACAAAATGTCATCATTTGCTCCAAACTGAAGAAGTTTTGTGGGAGCAAACATCTAAATGTTCCCCAAACGCAACATTTCAGAAGAGAGCTTTAAATAACTCCCATTCATTACAGACAGGTCTGATAACCATACTGCTGTTGCTGGTTATTTTATTGTTCACAGAGACCCCTAAACATTTTTATTTTATTTTTTTATACAAATGTCTTTCATAGTTTGTAGTCATTCTAATAATACGCTGTGCACAAATGTAATTGACAACTTCAGTGATTTTTAGTCACATTAATGTGTCTTCTATGTTCAGTTCCTGTTTTTAGAAGTAAAACTGTGCTTATATATACAGCGAATCTCGAGTGTAATGATAAAAAAGTCTCTTTTCAGCATTTGACATGCATGGTCTGTCTAATGCACTGAAGTGTTCTATACTAAGAATAGAAGAAACAGTCTCTCTGCATGTTTGGCATGAATCAGTGTGCCTAGTAACCCGGCACACTGAACTGTCTGTCTGTCTGACATTTGCTTGATGCTGATCTCTCCTCCGTCAATTTGTTTAATAATTATGGGTATTTTGCAAAGGCTGTTGGCTCAACAGAAACTCAGGTTAGCATCTTTAACACACTCAGACACCTACACAGTAATTTTGTGGCATAATTGCGATCACATGACCGCATTAATCTAGCGTTTGCACAAATAGCGTAGCTTGTTATCCATTTAGCGAAATCGTGTAGTTACAAATTTTTTGTAGGCCTACGTGTGTGTAATATATTATAGGTCTACTTTTTGTTTCTGTACCAGCTGTAAATAGCTGTACCCTTGAGGGTTGGGAAAGGCTAGAGTGGCTTCCTCCACATAGTGAAATAATTACCATGGTTCAAAACGGTATGAGATTTGATTGCATGTTTAGTATGTTATTCCACTGAGAGGCACTATGTAATTTAGAAACCGATGACAATATCGCTTTCTCCTCAGAGGAGAAAAAGAACATTTGTATCTGCATTTTTTTTTCTTCTCTCTGAGCATTTATCCAAGATGGTGACCCAAAAAAGATGGGAAATTACACATGAGAATGAAAAAAAAAAAAAAAAAAAACGGGAAAAAAAATGTGCAGCATTGGTAATTATCCACAGAGAGGGACTCGCTGGTGTCAGGTGACGCTGGGTGGCTCTGCAGAAGAATGCTTGTGAAGTATCACCCATGTCCGTTAGTGATACCAAGTGTGTCCAAGTAACATGCTGGCCTGATCAAAGCCACGGCCGTCAAGTCATATCAGGAGCAGCCGAGAGTGGAGAACAAGTTCTGGCTAATGAATGTCAGGGAATATAAAACATGTCCATTGGACATTTGGTCAAAGCCTCATGTTGCCTCTCAGCACCCCACCTCTCATAAACCCATCAGATGGAGCCATCCAGCACCCCATAGTGTGTGTATCCTGTGTCAGGAGGGGGACCGTCTGCAGACAGCAGGGGGAAAAGTCTGTATTGAGGAAGGAGAGGCATTTTCAAAGCTCACTGAAGCAGCGATGCATTTCCCCCCTGGCTAGCTGAGTTTAGAGAGTCCCCATAAACAATGACAGGGGATCATCATATATGCCCTCTGAGGGCCAGGCACAGATATAATCATCTGATAGTGATGACGGGACTATCACCAGAGTGCTTTCATTCTCCTGCTTCAGTACACAGCCCTGTGTGTTTCAATCTCTCTGACACGGAGTTCAGATTGCAGTGTTTAAGCCTGTCCACTTTTTTTTTTTTTTTTTTTTGCAATAAGCTGGTAAGTTTATACATGTTCTAATTTTTTGCCTACACTATATCATCTCCAACAGCGTGTGTCATCATGCACTATGGTGCATGTGGAATCACTTGTGCTGAGAAACAAAAAAAAAACAAAAAAAATTGAGATCTCTCTCAAAAACCCATAAAGACTGTCAGAGCTAATTGTGCTGTGTCTTTGATCTGCTGCTGCTATCGAATTTCAAAATTTCAAGCAGCGTGTGAAAGCTTGATATTGCTCAGAATGGATCACTTTGGCTCCAGGCAGTAAACTTATACTGCATGCAAATACCCCAGCAGTCAATAACTCCATGTGGTACATCTCACGTGGCATGAGCAATATCCCAAATTACTCCGCACGGACCTCTTGACTTCTCAATGTGATGACAACCCCAGTCATGAGGCCAAATGAAAACAGAGGGATTTATTTAGAAAAGACATGATTAGGAAGGTACAGGAAAGAGAAACACATCAACACCATCACGAATATGACTTTTTGTGTCATTTGTGTCTATTTGTTTAAAACTATAACAAAAAATGTAAAAAATGCATACATTGACTTGAGTGAGAATGAAAATACATTTTATTTATTTATTTGGGGGGGGGGGGTCTCAGTTTCAGTAAGACTAACATTTATCAATATATAATATTATGACGAGGCAACAAAATGAACGAATGAATGAAAATAGTTTTACATTTTACAATGCATTCGATTTTATTAAAGTGATAGAGTAATAAGTTTCTAAGTACTTGGCACACATAATCTAGGTTTTGTCTGTTTTGTTTTGTTTCTTTGTAATGGACGATCTTCAAAACTGACTCAAGTACAGCAAGCAGTGGCGTCCCCAGAAAATTTTAATAGGGGTGGCCAGATAAGGTCACAGTAAATCTTGGGGTGGCACACTGAAATAAAGAAATAAAAAAATAAAATAATTAAAAGTTCCACTTAATGTGTGTTATACATATTTACTTTTGTTTCTGGTTAATGTAATAATATGATTTTAATAACCAATTAATTACTTACTCTTTAAATAGTGTAGGTCTTTTAAATAATTATACATCAGCAAATATATGGACAAAACCAAAAAAAAGGGACAATATTTAGTTTAAATCACTTTACAGTCCAATTATTTTCTACATACTTTTATTGTACAAAAACATAGGACAGGCCATGTCTAAAATTAATAAAGAACAACTGAACAAAATGTTTTAATATATAGACAATGAACATTTTAACAAAGCGTACTCACAACCAATCTATATTCCTGTTTTATTAGGCCACAAACTTATCAATACAGCTTTATAGACAAATATAGCATTTAGGCCATGTCTAAAGTGAATAAAGAAAAACAAAATTCATTAGTATATAGACGATGTGCTTTTTAAGAGGTCATTCATAACCAATCCATATTCCTGTTTTATTAGGCCACAAACGTATCAGTACAGTTTTATTCTTCTATTGCTGTGTCTTTTTGCAAACACATCCACAAAATCATCAAGATTTATGGCCCTTGCCCTTCTTGACTCTACACTTAACACCCCCAAATTGCTCAATTGTTCATCACTCATTGTGTTTCTCAAGACCGTCTTGATCATCTTTAGCACAGAAAAACAGGGAATATGTTTTCTAAAACGTAAGTCTCTTAACCCTTTAGCGCGTACGATCACACCGGTGTGATCAGTCTTGGCTGGTCCCTGAAGCGTACGATCACACCGGTGTGATTAGAACTTTCAGTGTGTCACGTCATCAACTGCTAAATTTAAATCCGCTTTCGCGCTTTGGCTGGCGCAGAGCCAGATCAGATGCGCTGAGCGCTGTACATATTATCACAAATATTCCGTGTTTTCAACCATATAATGCTTATTTTAGGTTTCAGATATTTAAAAACACATAAGTACTTGCAAAACCATACATTTACAGTTTGTAAAATACACGCTGATGTCTATGGAAACGGCAATAATGACCCTAACAAATATAATTTGACTACATGTTTTTATTGATATCATATACAGATTGTGTAGGTAACTATAAAGTTTACTCTGCCCTTCTCCGAGTTTACCGGAGACTTACTCTAATGTGTTTCGGGAGGAAAGGATGAATTTGCGTGTTGTAAATCCCACAGCTCGGATTCAGCGCGAACTAACATCGCGGCGCCCATCACCCGGTATAGATTAACTAACACGGTCGATATAAAAGTGTTTAAACTACCAAATATATTTACTTGCATATATTTTAGAATCGGAATATCAGATATACCATAATATAGTGAGCATGTTTGTGAATATTTTGAATAAAACAGGAAAAACGAAATAAAAGCGATCCATGTGTCATAAAGATCTATTTTGGCTTTGGTGTGTCACATGACAAGCATGACGCGTCGCCATGGAAACAGTAAGGCGGCACACTCTAAATAACGGTCGCCTGAAAAAGAACTCACCCCGGGGTCTCAGCTTGATTATTTTAAACTCACGTGCGAAAGGGTTAATATTAACTTCTTGTTTATTGAACTGTTGTATAAAATCAATATCACATTTGTAATTATCCTGACTTTTGGAGAAAAACGTCACTCTTCATGTGATAGAAACTAAATGAAATTATATAAATCTATATAATTATCTTGAAAAAATGTGATAATTCTCAATTTCCAGTGAAAGAATGCACTATAAATGCGTATGCGCACTAGTCTAGACCATCACGTAATGTATGCATGCACTCTGTAAGTGTTTTGTTTGCTTTTCGCAATATACTCGTTAAAACCACACATTTATAGCACATCAATACCATGATAAAAATTTAACTATACGGTTTTTACTTTGTATTTATATGAAAAACAGTGGTATATACATAAATGCACAAACACTAATCACAAACAATACTGTAAAATATATTCTATTACGCCTTTAATACAGTTAAAATGTGTCTATTAAATAAAAATCAATATGAATATCCCACATGACATTTATGACAGAATGCATGGTGCAGTTAACGTTAGTGTTATTACAGTAAATCATTGGTAAATGATGGCAATTTTTAGATTGAAAAGCCTTCTGACTATATCGTCCTTGCACACATTTCTCTTGTTTGTTAGCGCTGTTTAATCTGGATTTAGTTTAAATCACATTTGTGTTCTTCGCTGAATTCAAGCGCTTTTTTTTTTTCACTTCTTAAACTATTGTGAATTTACATTATGCATTTAAATTAATAGTACCCACTGCAAATCATTTGAGGGGTGGCCTCAGGGGTACAGGGCCGTAACCACCATAGACATTGAGGGGGACAAATAAAAAGTGGCCAAACTGTCCCCCCAAATATTTGAAATGCTTGCATTGATCTGCTGTACTCCATTATGCAGCGTTCTTGTTAGGATGACAATAAAAACTTTAAAAGTTATATTTTCAGCCTGGTCAGCCTCTGCACTTGTCAATGTCAAATTAACTGAGATGGCCAATCAAATCAAAGTAGGCGGGGTTTACTGTTCACAGAAACAGAGCGCAAAGCATCAGTTAATGTTGAAAGAGAGCGAGGTAAGATATGGAAGTTGCAAATCTTTTAGTATTAGTCAACTGTTTTTTTTATGTTAGAAATATGGCCATTTTGAGAGAGATAGAAAGTTGAAAGTTGCTTTTTGTGAATTACCTGCATCTGTGTGTGTCTCTTTCTACAAAGCTGTGAGATTAGTTACTTTAAAACACTGATTTTACCTCCTTGTTGCTGGATAATATAAGTGATCTAGTAGGCTATTTTATTAATAAAAGTCATGGGGCCGCGTGCAAGTTTCTGTGCTCTGATTTGTTAGCGAGTGGCGTGTGTGCGTCAAGTGGCGCATTAATATAGCTTTTTATATACAGTATACACTGTCAATCAAAAGTTTGGGTATTAGTTATATTTTTTATGTTTTTTTCTCTTTTTGAGTCTCTTATGCTCATCAAGGCCAAATTTATTTGATAAAAAATACAGAGAGAAAAAACAACAACAACAACAAAATAAACAGTAATATTGTGAAATATTAAATATTGATTCCCTATTTTACTATATTTTAAAATGTAATTTATTTCTGTGATGCTGCGCTGAATTTTCCTCAGCCATTACTCCAGTCTTCTGTGTCACTTGATCCTTCAGAAATCATTCTAATATGCTGATTTATTATCAGTTTTTAAACTGTTGTGCTGCTCAATATTTTTTGGAACCTGTGATACTTTTTTCTTTGATTCTTTGATGAATAAAAAGTTAAAAAGAACAGCATTAATCAAAATAGAAATATTTTCTAACAATATAAGTCTTTACTATCACTTTTTATCCATTTAACATCCTTGCTGAATATTAATTTATTTAAATAATAATAATAATAATAATAATAATAATAATAATAAATAAAAAAAAAAAAAGAAGAAGAAGAAGAAAAAATTACTGACCCCAAACTTTTGAATAGTGGGTGTATATTGTAACACAAAATTTCTATGTTGAATAAACACGGTTCTTTTTAACTTTTTATTTATCCATGAATCCTGAAAAAAAATATCACAGGTCCCAAAAAATATGAAGCACAATTGTTTCCAGTATTGACTATAAATTATTAGAATGATTTCTGAAGGATCATGTGACACTGAGACTGGAGTAATGATGCTGAAAATTGAGCTTTGTTTCACAGGAATATATTTTTTAAAGGATATTAAAATAGAAAACTGTTTTATTTTGATCAAATAAATTTTGAGCAGAATCAAAAAAAAAAAAAAACCTTGCTGATCCCAGACTTTTGAACGACAGTGTGTGTTTGTGTTTGTGTGTGTGTGTGTGTGTGTGTGTGTGTGTGTGTGTGTGTGTGTGTAAACTTGGTCCCCCACAATGTTCAAGACATGGTTATGGCCTAGCTCAAGTATACATTACTTGGGGCTAATAAACTCAACACAGGATGTACAGTATGTGTGGTAAGAGTTGCATGGACTGCATGGACTGTATTTTTCCTACAGAGAGTGAGTGAGGGACAGAATGGGCTACATACACATACCTCTTTTCCTCTGAAAGTTGTCTTTTATACTCTGATTTATTGATAGCTTTGATGTACCTAGCTGGCTCTGTGTTTTATTTCAGGAGGCACTGCTTTCCTGGCTCTCCTCTTCTCTTTAATTTTTCATCTCAAACAGAGAAGATGTTTGGAGTCCATAATGTACATGTCTTATTAATGTGAGGTTTTCACAACAGGGTTTAATCATGAGAAATGGGCCCATTGTCCCTTCCTCTCCTCTTCCTTACTGTCTCCATCCGGGCCAGTGCAGGACACCAGGTGGGCTTTCAGTTCCTTTGACTTAAAGAGATAGTTCAACCATAAATGAAATTTAGCCCATGATTTACTCACCCTCAAGCCAAGTGTATATGACTTTCTTCTTTCAGACGAATACAATCTGTCTTGTCCTGTAAAAAATATCCTGGCTCTTCCAAGCTTTATAATGACAGTGAATGGGTGTTACAATTAGAATATAAGTCCAATAAAGTGTGTCCATCAAATAAAAAAAAAGTGCACCACACAACTCTTGGGAATTAATAAAGGCTACCTGAAGTGAATTAATGCATTTTTGTAAGAAAAATATCCATATTTAAAACTTTATAAACTGTGATCTCTAGCTTCCGCTGCCTGTAGGGTGTGCAGTGTCTCCAAATGTGACTTGTAATATAGCAGAATGTATTTCAATGAACAATGAATGAGAACTATTTATGTATGTATGAATGTGTTATGTATGTATGTATGTATGTGTGTATGTATATATGAAGAGTTTGGTTCCAAAACGCAATAAATGGCATTAAAAAAAAAAGAGTTTCCAGCAAAATCAGTATTGTTTCTGGTTGGTGTTAAACGTAAATTTTTAATTTTATGCAAAATGCCATATTCGCAGAGTTATTAGGTCATGTTTTCTCCCTTTTCTTTCCAAACCGCAACAAGCGCCAGTCTCCCTTTTTTGCAGAATGCGATATATCCGCTCAACCAATCACAGCGCACTATTCCACGCACAGTTAACAGTAACAACCAATCACAGCGCACCATTCCACCCACTCTAGACAGCAATGGCGGCACTTTGAATACATTCCTTATCTTAGTTTACTCCTCTTATTTGTACTTTGTGATCAACAAAAAAGGGCTGCACGATAAATCGCATGTTATTGTCATCCGCATCTCGTCAGTAAAGCCGATTCTGTGATTAATAATAGCACCGGTAAATCTCCATCATGGGCTTTTAGATGGAACGATATTTAATACACAGAGCCGTAGATCACTGACAAGCTGCGCTATATCGCGTTCATTAGATAAATCGCATTCGATTATGAACATGATATTGCATAGCTTGTCAGTGTTAGTTTTTTATTAAGGCCATTTATGTTTTTGTTAATACAGCGCACAGCACTATTCAACTAAATTAATGTAACATGGCAAAGATGAATGCACTTTTGGAAGTTGAATGTAGGCTAAGGGAAATATCATTTTGGAATTTCTGTGGTCTAATGTGATGTTGTTCATGTTCTTGTTCATGATGAAATTTTCTTTTATTGCTGTAATTAATTTATAGCATTAACAAGATGACCCGCTGAATTCATTTTGAAAGCGATGACTGATGGATGTATTTTTAGTCCAGTGCCTGTATATAAGTATTGATTATGATATAATTAGTATTGACCAAGTTCAGAGACTGTCATATGTGGATCAACTTACTATGTTGTGTATTTTCATCAGTTTCAATATGAAAAATAACTTTCATATTGATTCAATGGAAATAGCATTTTGAGGGGGAAAAAAGTATCATGGATTTATTGCATTTTGGGGAAAAAAAATAAAATAATAATAATATAATTTTATAATAAATCTTTGAAAATCAAAGCCTGGATTTTAATTTTTGATGTTATTATAACCCAAAGGTGCTATGTGAAAGTTTGAAACAGAAAATAGTTGTTTTCATATTGCCACTTTCTTGGTAAAGAAAGCACATTTTTCTCAAATTAATCAAAATGGATTTATTGCATTTTGGAACCAAACTCTTCATATATATATATATATATATATATATATATATATATATATATATAAAACCAGGATAGTCTCTTAAATCAACATTTCATTAAATAAATTCAAATTGGTAATTTACTCATCCTCAGGAGAAAAGCAGTGATGTCTGATTTGTGATCTGGTTCACAGATTTTGATCTGGTTCACAGATTACTCTGAATGATTCATTCATGAATCAGAACAAGTTCTCAAGTTTGATTGACTGACTCAATCATCCATTCACAGCTGTTAAGTGCTGCAGGGGAAGATTAAATCATATGAATACATCGTATCATATGAATTCATATGACATATAAGTAACTTTTGTAACTTTTTCAGTTTCTCCTCTTCTGTCCCATTAGTCTTTTTTTTTTTTTTTTTTTTTTTTTTTTTTTTTTTTTTTGTATTTTGGATCATTTTGAATGCAAAACTATACAGTGAAATGTACTTTTAAACTGTTTTACTGTTTTGTATGTCTTTTATATACTTACTTAGTTCTGCAGGGGCGGTTGTGCTTTTCACAGTTGTAATTAATGATTTCTGACTGAACCTGGCATTTGTGGGACACCACCCATCTCCTGTGAGAGCCAGTGCTAAGCAGCCTCACATTAAAGTCCCGATTTAGATCCGCCAGTTGCCTTGATGGCTTGCTAACAGCACACTATATCGGTCTTCAAAACACACAAACAACAACAACAACTCTGATTTCACCTTTTCTTCAGGTTCTAATTTGGGCTGCTCAATAAGCCCACAATATATGATTGTATTTACTGTTATGCAGTATGAAAGGCACTTTTATGCCCAACTCAACTAGAAATATCAATTAATCTTTTTAAAAACAAACTAGAGTGAGGAAGAAGCAGCCAGGACCAACATGGTCGATGACAGTGGTGTTTGTGGCTGCTCACAGGCACACTGATCTTTGTGATAAATGTTGCAGTTTCACCTACTCCAAATGATGATGTGGCAGAGAAGTCATTGCTCAGAGTGCGGACAGCTGTTTCTTTTGCCATGATCTGAGAAGTGCAAGTGTTAATCCTCACTTGTCACAAAGCTTGTGCATGGCTGGTTGACAAGACATGCTTTTGTACTTGTCTAGTGTGTAAAATAGTGTTAAAAGACACATAGCAAAGCTAAAAACTAATGGTTATGAGTATACATTTCTTCTCAAACATTCCATTTCTATTTATTTATTTATTTATTTTCATTTTAGCTGTTTTTAAAATGTATTATTGGTGCCAACAGAGATTTCTTATCAAAACAGTAAACTATTGAAACATTGTTTGGTTAGTTAACATCATCCATATAGATATGAACACACAGACATTTCATGTTTGTATGTGCCATTAAATGTAGATTAAGATATTATATCTACATCTAAATCGATATCTCTCTGAATTTTCAGCAGTCATTATACTGGTCTTCAGTGTCACATGATCCTTCAGAAATCATATTAATATGCTGATTTGGTGCTGTAACGGTGGTGGGCACTTGATACTGCAGCAGCTATCAAGGTTTGATCATCCATTATATCTGACGATACTGATGGAAATTGTGGTGGAGGAATAGAACTGAACTACAAAAGGGTCTGTTTTGAATTTTTTGTTGCGTTGTCTACTTTTCAGCTGTAAGGGTCTTACAAATGGAACACTAGCTTGGCCCGGTTGAAAAGGATACTCCTTGTGGGGAGCTACCTTAAATGAATGTTTCCTGTCTGCTACATTTATATGCAGGCCAGTGAAAAAGATGAAGTCCAAGCCTAAGACTACAGAGTAAGCCAGGTCTTTGGAGGTGAGAATGACAGCTCGTACAGTGAAGACTTGGTCATGAAGTATGATCTGGGTATTTTTCCATCCTAAAGGTACTTCGGCATCACCACTGGCCAGAAAAAGAGGACCAGTTGACCAGGGATGGAGGTGGTCATGGGGATTGAGCTCCTTCCACAGGCTATCATGAAGGAGGGTATAACTTGCTCCTGTATCGACAATGACCTTTCCTTTCCAGCCTCCAATATTAATGGGAACAACTAACTGTTGAGGTATGGAAACAAATTTGTTAGAGGCAGTGGAATGGAATGTTTCGGACTTGGGGTTTGACTCTGAAGGAATTGTAACAGACATAGTATTATTAGAAGGTGAATCTCCTGACTTCTGAGGGTGGAAGGAACGTTTACTTCCCATAGAAGGATGCTGATTGGAAGAATGTTGAGTGGACAGAAGAGTGGAATAAAGGAGACAGTTTCCAGGTGGATGGTGTCCTTTGCATCTCCAGCACTGGGCTGGAGGATTTTCAGTAGGTCGATTAGAGGTGAGTATTTGTGGTGATGTGGGTTGATTTGTTATGCGTCCTTCATAGTGTAACTGTTGTGCATGGTCTTTTTCCAACTGAAAGCCTAGTTTCACTAACTCATCCACAGTGTTTAGTTGGCTGGCGAGGTAAGGTTTGATGTTTTTGAGGATCATTTTTACTAACTCGCTCTAAGTTAGAGTGGGTTTCCAACATTTGCAAAAAGCTCTGTATGTGAAGGTAAAGTCTCTGATTGATTATTTTTCTCCCTGTGTTTTAGTCCTAAAGGCTGAGAGGAAAGCGGATTTGAACTCGCTCCAGGTACTAATGGAAGATCGAGCAACTTCCCACCAATCACATGCCGTGCCATACAGGACAGTGCAGAAGGTGGCCAAAATACCAATTTCATCCAAGGGGTGAAAGGCCAAAAAGTCCTGACAGCTTGTTAAGTATAACAGTGGGTCAGAGTCATCTGAGGGTCTTCCGAAAGTTGGAAAAGTTAACCCTCTGGGGTCGACAAACGCGGATATGCATTTTGTGGCATTTTCTCCTGATAACACCGAAAATAACTTAAATTACAATTTCAGTTTTGATCATACGGATAAGAGTAATAAATCAATCGAATCTGTAAAGGGTCTACTTTTATTTTTATACACACATAATAACAACAAAACTTTGTGCACTTATAAAATAAAGAAAACAAACAGGGTGCGCTGTCTGCCGCCTTGGTCTGCAGTGATTTTCATTTAGAAACACATCTTTAAAATGAACTGTAACTCAGCAAATACTCAACACAGAGACATGAGATTCTTATCGAAAACAAATATTCTGTTATAAAGTAATCCATATGAAACCAATGCGATGTACTGTCTTTCAAGTCTCCCTTAATTATATCTAATGCAATCATGTGCTTAGCGCACTATAGATATTATAATGGTCCACGTGAAGTGCGCAGCGTGTAACTGCCCACATCACAGGAAAAAAAGCAGTGTTTTTTTATTTTTTTTATTTTACTTTTCGCTTTGCGCTGAGAGGAATAAGACAAAATTCACCTCAGAAAAGACTACCTGTGACAAATAAGACAGAATTCCCCTCAAGAAGCTTTTGATTACCTTTGGATTATTGATGCAGCGGCTTGATTCAGTAATGATCACTTTTGACAGCAGGTGTATGGTGTGATATAGGTGCAGCCTCTGAAGGTGGAGATGAATATGGTACGGTGTGGTGAGATGGTAAAGAGTCACTTCTTGGTTGGTCTGACACTATTTTTTCGGGTGGTTTGAAATAATTACTAATTTCTAGTTGTAGATCTTCGAAATCATGGCTTAGGACATACAATTGAGTGCTACAATGACTATCTTTTTGAAAAGCTGTTCACAGTCCTTTCGAGAGTTTTCCTGTGTGACCTGAACGTCCTTCTGCAATTCCAATTGAACTTGTTCCACCATAAAGCGAACTTATGAAATGAAGGTACTTTCACTTTTCTGGAGTTCTTTTGTCACCATCACCTTCATAGCTTTAATCAATTGATCTGTGCTTCCTTCCTCATCCTGTTTATGAGCAGCAATCATGTTCAACAGTTGCTGATGATTAGATTCTTCAGTCAGGGTTAAAATTGTATTATTACTTATTTTCCAGTCAGGGTTACAAGTTGAGTGTCATGCAAGGAGAGGGTTTTTTTTTTTTTTTTGACTTCTTGAGAAAGATCTTTCACAGCTTTATCCTGCTGTTTCAAGCAATCGAACAAATAATCCCAGTTCCTTTGTACATGAGCAGTGAGCTGATGAATTTCCTTTCCAGGAGTAGGAAGGTAGCCTGGCAGGCGATGCTGTGACACTGAGGAAGGTGGTGAAGTTTCAGTGAAGGTGCAGAGTTACATATGATCCGGCTCAATTTCAACAGACGTCGAAGGTGAAGGAGGGGTAGTGGCCATGTTGGTAGTGTGTATGTAATTATGTGAGCAGTATAAAATGTTGGGCAAAATAAAAACAAAAAGGAAATTCTGGAATGTATGTGTTGTTTTTTTTGGCCAATTAGGGGCACCAGGACAAAATAAATAAATAAATAAATAAATACTCCAATGTTCAAAATTTACAAAAGGTTTACAATTTTCCCAGCACATAAATTTCAGTCAAAACAAAGTTTAACCCAGTAACACTTAATCACATCTCTATTTTACTGAGCAACTCTCAATTACAAAAACAAACAGAAATGCAATTTTTCTTTTTTCACAAGCTCTTTAGCAAGAAAAACAGTTCAAAATTCAAGTAAAGACAGTTATTCAAGTGATAACATTCAAAATCAGGTTCAAGTCAAGTTTTTTTTTTTTTTTTTTTAAATTCAAGTCCCTGTTTTCAGGCGCCACTTTTTCCACCATAGATTTAAATAGTGGCTTCTGGCAGGTAACTATGGACCCAGAGAGCAAGTCTAGAACTGCCTTCATCACTTCCTCAGGCCTGTATGAATTTAATGTTATACCTTTTGGGTTAAAAAAACGCTCCAGCAACGTTCCAGAGGCTAATGGAGATTGTCCCGGGAGAGTCACGAGGAAGGATCTGCTTTGTATATATTGACGATATCATTATATACTCACCCTCTCTGACTCAGCATTTTCATGATCTCCAAACTGTCCTTTCCCATCTACAGTCCGCGGGCTTGACCATCAACCTGAAGAAGAGTCAATTCTGTCTTCAGGAGTTAACTTTTCTTGGACATTTCAGCAGATCCCAACATAGTGGAAGCTATTAGATCTTACCCAGTGCCTAAGAATCTAAGTTAAGCGTTTTCTTGGGTTGGCCGGATGGTATCATCGCTTTGTACCCCATTTCTCCCACATTGCTAAACCCATCAATGCCCTAAAGAAAAAAGGACACAAGTTTGAGTGGACACCTCAGTGTCAACAAGCAGTTAAAAGCATGTCTGACCTCACCCCCGTCCTGGGCCGTCCTGATCTTAAGTTCCCATTTGTAGTATACACAGATGCCAGTGACACTGGACTGGGAGCAGTACTAACCCAGCGAAAAGAACCAGGCCAGGAAGAGGTTATTGCTTACGCTAGTCAATCTTTGAACAAAGCTGAAACACATTATTCCACTACTGAAAAAAGAATGTCTTGCCGTGGTTTGGGCTTTAGAAAGATGGCAACACTATCTCAAACCAAAATTATTCACCATTGTAACAGACCATTCAGCACTGCAGTGGGTGTTGAATTCCACCAGGACAACTAGCCGTCTGATCCGTTGGGCTCTTCATCTGCAAAAGTTTGACTTTGTGGTTGAATACCATAAGGGAAAACTCAATGAAGCACCAGATGCTTTATCCCGAATTCACTCCATACATGGATGCCATGTGTACTTCACTCAGGAGGAGGAACCTGAACTTCCAGTTTCAGCGATAGACATCTGGGAAGAACAACGTAAAGATCCAGAAATTACCAAGCTTATTCAGTCTCTAGCAGAAAAAGATTCTTCTGTGCAAGACCAATATGAAATAATTGAAGACAAATTGTACAACCAAACTCATCTGGCAAATGGACAAGTTCATTATAGAATCTATGTTCCTGCTATACTTATCCTAAACATTCTACAACATTACCATGCACATCAGTTAAGTAGTCACCTAGGAATTTTCTAAACTTACTAGAGAGTACATCAAGTCACCTTCTGACCAGGCATGTGTGACATCTGTGAAACAATATGTGAAAAGGTGTATGAAATGTCAAACCTTAAAAATGAGAATCGCAAACCTGCTGGGAACATTCAACAGACCACCATCACTCATTTAAACGAGATGTTGGGAGTGGATATCATGGGTCCACTGCCTCGTAGCTCTCACGGACATGAATATCTACTAGTGTTTGTAGATTATTATTATTGGGTTGAATTATTCCCCTTGCATAAAGCTACTGTTCAAACTGTTGCTTCCCACCTCCGAGAAGAAATCCTCACACGGTCGGGGGTATCTGATTTCATTCTATCCGACCGAGGTACAGAGTTAATCTCAGCCGTCTTTCAAGACATCTGTACTAAATGGAAAGTCACACAGAACATGACTACTGCGTAGTCATCCCCAGACAAACCTAACAGAATGGATAAACAGAACATTAAAACAGATGATTTCAGCGTATGTGGGGGACAATCATAAAAAGTGGGACCAACACTTACCTGAGCCACAGTTTAGCATCAACTCAGCAGTACAAGAAACCATTGGCATGTCTCCAGCTGAGCTTCACTTAGGAAGAAAAATACAGGGGCCAATGGATAAATTGCTGCATGGACAAAATTTGTCTCCTACTGCTCCCTCTGATGATGTCACAGAACATCTATCCAAGTTGCAAGCTAGAGCCAAAGTATGCAGCAAGAAAGCCCCAATAACACAGCTCAGTAGCTACAACAGAACCCGCAGATATGCCACCTACAGTATAAAGAGAAAGATCGTGTATGGGTGAGAAATTTTCCACAGTCAAGTGCACTTCACCATTTTAGTGCTAAACTTGCCAACAAATGGAAAGGACCCTATCGAATAATCAGACAGCTAGGACCACTAAATTATTGTTTGGCATTATAAACCACTGGTGAGGGTGTACGTACCATTCATGTGTGTAACCTGAAGCCATGTTTTCCCACCTCTGAGGAATTAGACCACCTGGAAAGGAAAAAAAAAAAAAACTTCAGGAAATCTTCCAAGAGTCCTCTAACGAAGATGAGGAGTTTCTTGGTTTCTGACAGGAGCACTCCTCTTAACAACCCGAGGTTGTTTTCTCTAGAGGGGCAGAGTGTGGCAGAGCTAGAAAGTCAAAACACATGACATGTCCTGTTGAACGAATGGGAACGACAGCGTAATCGGAAAGGAAGTGGGGTAAGTGTATTTAAGGAGTAGTAAAAAGGGGGGAAAGTAAGAGTGGATTTGGGAGGGAAGGAGGATGACGGTGATCACAAATATCTGTGGTAAAAGACGCAGGTTTATCCGCGAGTGCACACTTTGTATGGGGCTGGGCAATCGATTTAGTGTTTTGAGGAACGATTTCTCCAAACTAAGGATACCAGTGAGTGTGTTCGTCCTCGGGAGCTAAAGTGTGTGTTGCCCAGGTACCTTCCTTCGTAGCCTCCAATTCGTCTTTCAAAGCAGAGTTTAAAGCCGACCTCTGGGGAGTAGCGGCTCATCTGTACGGCTGGCTGGCTTCGTCTGCACACATACACACCACTTGCTCTCACCACTTTCGCCACACACCTTCATTGTCCTTTGGTGTTATATCTATTGAGAAATGGACTCTTGAATCTGTTGAATTGGGAATGTGGAAATAGAGTGGACAGGCATCTCCCGATATCTGCAACAGTTTTTTTGTTGTTGTTGTTTTTTTTCTCTCTCTCTCTCTCTCTTCCCCCTCTGTCTCTTTGACAAGGTGTAAAGGTGTACCAGTGATGTAATGATTTTTGTTGGACAATTGGACTTTGCGTATATGAAAATATAATAGGATTTTGAACTAAAGCCCTCAATTTCTTGTGCATTTATTCTGTTCATTTATTTATTTTGTGGTTGTTGAAAAGAGTGTAAACTTATTTTGGTTTGTAACTGGTTGCTTTTAGAACTCATCTGGATTCATTTAAATATTGACAGGCTTACTCCTGTCTGGCGCCCAGTTAAGTATTGATTTAAACTGTTTTCTTTGCCCAACACTGTTACAGTGCTCAACATTTCTAATTATTATCAGTGTTGAAACAGTGGTGCTGCTTATTTTTATTATTATTATTATTATTATTATTATCTTTTTTGTAGAGGCTTTGATATATTATTAAGGATTCTTTGATGAACATGAGCATTTATTTGAAATATAAATATTTTGTAACATTTTAAATGTCTTTACTCTCACTTTTTGTCAGTTCAATGTGTCCTAGCTAAATGCCATCATTATTTTATTTTATGAATCACTATGAATGCTTGTACACAACATTTCAACTGGTTTAGATTGAGTTGTACAGCTGATGTTGACAAATGCTTCTTTAAAGTCACAGGGTAGATATTGTTTCAGCATCAGTGTTTAAAAAAAAAAAAAAATGCCTTTGTGGTTAGATTGTCAAGATCACGGTGGTCTGAGTCTCTAAAATTAGCTTCCCTAAAATGTACTTGTGAAGCTGGCACATGATTCAGACACAGCAGATAATGATTCACTGGGCCATGCCAATCAAACAGCCATCAGGCCTTGCCCAGACCACTGCTATCATTGATTAGCACACACTTCTTGCTCATCACCCTAATGAGCTGTTGGAACACACTTAGTCATCGTTCAGATTGAAAATTCAGTGACGCTGAGTTGATGAAAGATGGAGAATACAATATGAATGTGCCATTGCTCTGCCTTCTCAATGTTAAATTCTTCTGTTTAGATTCAACCCAGAACCATGCAGTTTAAAATGCTACACTCTTTTCTCTTTATTCCACACTGTGGATTCCTTTTGTGATTCTGCCACACATACACAGATGTTCACATGTGGAAATAGAAGCTTTTATAAGTTCAGACCTCCAATGCTGTGTCAATATTGTGGATGGAGCAACACCCTTAGTTGAGGTAGTGCCATGTTTAATTTTTGACAGCTAAGAAAACAAGGCTGTGAGGGATAGAGGTTCAGTGTGTTCAATGAATTGTACTGTTGTGAAAATTACATGATTTAGAACCTTTATACAGTGCATGCGATACTGTAGAGAATGCAAGTCTATCTTTGACAGCCTTGCTTTTAATCATGTTAAATTCAGTATGGTATCTAACCTGATTAAGAACTGTCTGGCCTGAAGGTGCATTTCATTAAACATTTTAAATGATATCACCTGCACCCTTTGATGCAGTACTTGCATACAGCTAAACATGTATGTAAACAGAAATTGTGTTTACATAGACTTTAATTTTTTTTTTATTTCAGTTCGATTAAGCAGTAATATGTCTGTTTAAAATGTCATGTAAATGCTTTAGTCCAACTGAAATTGGACTAGTATTTTTTTGTGAAGTCAGACTTACAGACCTAGACATTGAGCATGTAAACTTCTTTTTCAGACTCAGTTCTGCATTATGTGTTTGTGAAAGACTAAAATGACACAATTCATGGTTGAAACACTGGAGTAGTATACACAACCAGTTAATCATCTCTGATGAATAATCATTATCTATCACACAAGAGCATCATGCCACAGTGTGCGCTGAAATAAAGTACAAGAAGTAATTAATTATGCCAATTTAATTTAGTGAGACATAATTAAATAATTATAAAATAATCCAAATAATTAATTAATTGAATTTGTAATCACTTTGGTTTTAGACAGTCATCAGAAGATAACACTACAAGCTTGCAGGTGTATTTATATAATTGCTCCATATTGGAGAATTATTTATGTGTCTTTGATTTATATCTAACAAACAACAAAACATTTCCTTCACAACGCCTTCTTGCCTATGTCTCCATATGTCTCTCTGTATGATTCCTAATTTAAAGGCTTAGAGTGTTGGTGCCTTTTCATATTATCTTCATGAATCTATTTCATTTATCCAATCCCACCATTTTTTTTTAAGTCTTTGCCGCTACTGTGTATTTTGATTAATATGCATATCACTGTATCTCTGCCTGTATCTCAAGCACCTGTTCCTTCTAGCTCTGTCTTAAAGGTAATCACATAATTCAATATTGATTATATTTCTTTTGACAAATGAGCTGCTCTATTTTTCTGAAGGTACTTCAATTTGAGCAGAGGCAGATTCATTGCTTGAAGGGGAAAAACAAAACAACCAAATACATGCAAGTACAAACAAATGAAGATGATACAATTTTGCTATACCACACACCGTTGAGATAGATGAAAGAACACAAAGCAGGAAACAAATAAAGAAAAAAAGAATCTATAGTATATTGACCTAGATGCCAATGTACCAGTTTCCCCCATAAAAGAACATCTACTGAAAGCTATCAAGTCATCAATACGTTGCTTCCTTGTTGATGGAAATATCTGTACAGTTTCTCAAAGTGGCAATCAAATGAATGATTAATTCACAGCTGCATGTATGACACATGCTTTGGATCAGATTTCTCCATGCATATTTTATATTTATGAATAGTACTGCTGGGCAACCACTCCACAGAGCTGGACACATGGGAGCCCATGTTCCATTAAATGGCTCTTTCTTTAGGAGAGATATCGTTACCTTTGAAATGGAACAGACGAAAAAATAATAAATAAGTAAAGAAATAAACCCGAAACCAGTCTTTGTTTGTTTACTTCTCCAGACGTGCTCAGAGAGTTAGAATGAGCACAGAGGAATAGAAAAGAAATCGTCAGGAAAATTTGTTCTCAGTGGAGACCTGCATATAAAATAGCCCTTGGTTTCTGATATCTTCAAAAACCTCTGTTTCTACAGGTTATGGGCAGTGGCAAACGAGCTATTAGCGTTTGTGCTTATAGAGCTAACTGCTTGTGACCCTACTATATAAAATAGCATGTGAAAACCATATGGGCTATAATACTCATATTCATAAAACAGTATGTGAAAAATACCTGAATGATCCACTTTCACTGAGATTTTGAGCAATGTGTCAAATGGATGCTTTACTGTCCCTTGAGGAAAGGACTCATAAATGGTGTAACAGAGATGAGACTGCCATCATAAGCCTCATAACAAAACCAACACGGTGAATGGAGTATCTCTATAGACGTATACTTCACAGAACATATTTCATCAAATGTATTACATACAGTCCTGGTCAGAATTATTGGCACTCTTAGTAAATATGAGCAAAGAAGGCTGTGAAATCAAATCTGCAGGGTTATCCTTTTGATTTTGCATGTAATAAAGCCACCTTAAATGTTATTAGAAGGAAATTTATTGTGGATTATACTGGTTTATTTATTATGAATATACACTACTGTTAAAAAAGTTATTTGTTTATTGAAAGCTTGTTATGCTCACCAAGGCTGCATTTATTTGGTCAGAAATACAGTAAAATAATATATTGTGAATATTGTGAAATATTAAAACAATTTAAAATAACTGTTTTCTATGTTTTAATGTTTTAACATGTCACTTATTCCTGTGATGGCAAAGCTGAATTTTCACCAGCCAATACTCCAGTCTTCAGTGTCATATGATCCTCGTACATAAATGCTATTTTTTTGTGGAAACATTTATTTATTTATTTATTTTTTTTTTTTCTTCTTACTTTCAGGGTTCTCTGGTAAATAGAAAGTTCAAAAGAACAGCATTTATTTGAAACTGAAATCTTTTGTAACGGTTTAAAAACCTTTGCTGTCACTATTTCACACTATTAAGTATTTCAGATATTATTTCAGAAGGCAGATATTTTTCACATTTCCTTGCCAGTTTTCTTTTGAAATATAAAGACCATAGGAGGAAAACAGCAGGTTGTAGGTCACGTGACAGTTGTTTAGTATACAACAGTTTGGCTAATTTGTTGCAAAATGTCTATGGGCTGGTAAGAGGCAGCCAGTGAATGAGAGATGAAGTAAAGGCATGAAGAATCCACTGAGAGTAGACTGATGGGAATAGAAAACAAAATTCCTAATATCCAAAGTAAGTACGACTGCCATGTGACTGACTAGCTTCTCCCTTATTGTAGATGTGCCTACTAACAACAGATCTATAAATTCGGAAGAAGCTACACAGACAAATAGATCTGTCTTATCTGCTCCCATCCAATCAAGTGCCATATGTCAAATAGCTTTCACTTGTTGCCAAGGAAAGATTAAATTTGTGGGATATGAGAACACAAAGACTTCTGTGGTCTGAATGTAAATACTTAATCTGCTACCCAAAGTTGTAGAAATGGCCCTCAGCACATCTGTTGACGTCTGATGCTGTTCATTTGCATAGATCTTGAGCACTTATGTTACAAAATCAATGATTCTGGCTGGAAAATCTTCAGAGGACCCACAAAACCTATCTGTAGCAGCCAACCAGTTGGCTTAGGACTAGATGGCTCCACATCACACAGACTGGAGGCTGCTATACAAGAGCACCCTGAATCACAGGCCATCAAACTCTCCATTTCCTCAGCTTCTATATTCGCTCCTGGCATCAGATTATGTATATTCCATCTCTGTTAGAATGAAAGCAAAATGGCTATAATAACAGTGGCTAAAGCAGCAATATGTTCAAGGACCACATCTGTGTTGCTCTTGGGTGGAAAATGAGCTTCTATGTTTGGACAGACTTCTTCAGCAGATTATTCTTGACACAAGATCAGTGAATTAATTTTTTCTGCTTTCAACGGCTTGATCACTGCCTACTTGAGAGCACATTTAGTTCTTCTCTATTTCTTCATGTGTGTCATCTGTGTATTCAGTACTGAGGTATAAAACATGCTAGACGTGCATAGGAATAGAACAGTGTAATGTAACAATGCATATTAACTTACTTGTGCTTCAGAGTGCTGTTCAATGACTGTAAGGAATGTGGTGTTTATGGAGTGTTTTTACCTATTACGGTGAGCGATATTATTTAGTTTATCGAGTTATAATGTATTGTTGCCCAGTGTGAATATTTCCAACATCTTTTCAATGGAGTCATAAACATTAGAACATTAAGGGAAAGTTAGGTAAAATGTATTAATGTATTTATTTATTCATTCATTTATGTCATTTATTTATGTTTTTATAGTACAGTATAAGTTGCTCTTTTTTCACTTTGGTCAACTGCTGTTGTATTTTATTTTATTTTATTTTATTTTATTTTATTTTATTTTATTTTATTTTATTTTATTCATCCATTCTCCAAACTGCTTATCTAAAGTTGGGTGGATGGATGAATAATTTAATTTAGTTTAATTTTCTTCTGTCTTTTTTCCTTGTCTAGAGGATAGCTTAAGTAAAAATGGGTCCATCCTAATAGGTCCAAATCAAAATAATAATGAACTAGCATGGCTGGATGGTCTATATGAGTCTATATAGCTTAGTTATTGATCAGCATTGTGGCTCTACATGAGCTTGCAAATCTTTGTTTGTTGACCCTTAACCCTTTGCTCATCAGTCCCAGCAATGGGGAGGCATCAACTGTAGCCTCTCTATCCATAAGTTTTATGTTTGTGTGTAAGCATCTTAAACACAATCATTTGTCATTCAACCTACCCAAAAAGACAGATAACGGGCGGCAGTGCTGTTTATGTGCACCTTGTCCCTGCTTGTTCTTGAAAGAGCAGCACCTCGAGGAAGATTAATTCTCCTTGCTACCAAGCTTTCAATGCAAGAATGCTAAACGAGGTGATAAATACCATGAGTTATCATACTCTGAGGAATAGAAACATCACATCTAATCCTGTAGTGGTGATTCACTGGTGGACGTAGATGCCTCTCAGAGGACAGTAATTGTGTGAGAGAGTATTTTCCTGCCCAGCCTGCCCATCTGAGTGGATATGATGAATTTAGGAAAAGTAAAAAATCAATACATAAAGCAAACGTTTAATGCTAGTTTCATGTGAGATGAAGATCTACAAATTTAAATAAAACATTTAAAATTAAAACCAAGCAATAAAAGCAATGTTACTATATGCTGTATGCTGGGGTTCCAATGAAGCATCTATTCAGCACAGAGATGACCTTTAACTTGTCAGTTGGCAGCTGGCATTGCTCTGAACATAAGTATCTACTGAGTATGTGTTCAGTCTGAGCATGGTTCTCAGTAAGCAAGGCTGCTCGAGAGGTTTTTGAAAGTTCAGAAAAGTGAGCTTTGACAAACCTTTGACTAGAGCTACCTTGAGTGCTTTAATAATCAGTTCTGGATGAGAAATGTAAAGACAAGGTTGCTTTCGTTTACTATAGCTGGGAGTGTGTGTGGGCGAAAAGGGGGGCATCTCCAGCTGCAATGTGAAAGAGGAATTTACAGTAAAATGTTTCAAATAATCAAAAAACAATTGGAGCTTCCTAGAACCTCATTTACAAAGGCATTGAAGGTTGATATGGCAATAGCAAAAAAAAAAAAAAAAAAAATTATAACAACAGGAGAGCAGTGGAAATAACCAGATGCTTGAACCCAATGTGAACTATGTGAATGTGTATCATAATCTCACTATCAATAATAAATAACATATTATAGTACTACTGAAAGATTGTACAGTCAATCTCAATCTCATACACAAACGTTCAGACCTTTCTAGCTAACATAAAACATTTCCTTTCCTCCTACACTCAGATAAGGTCTGAGGTTTTACTGTTTTCCTGGCGCGGTGCCCCCTCACTAAACTGTTGGGCAAACATAGTAAGAGTGGTGTGTCAAGCAGAATAATCATGTAGTCTTCTGGGATTCCTGCACTTGGTTGTTTTATATGTTGCAAAAACTCTTTCAAGTTGAGGGAGCAATTCATCATTGTCTTACGCGATGGAGGAGATCCACCCTTCTCCGACAATCACACAGGGGACCGAGGGCTTCAGCTTGACAGAATCAGATCTGACTTTTTCAAGTCACTTTCTGGATGTGCCTGACTCTCACTGTTTATTTTGCTCAAATTGATGACGAGCTGGAACAGTTTTTCCACAAGTATGCTCTGCCTCTCAGTTGCATGACAAACAGTCCCATGTGAGTGGCAAGAGACTGTGCTTCTCAGTCTGACTCTTACTGGCATTGAGATGTTTGCTGGTTCTTTCTCGAAATACTCTTGAGACTAGGGCTGTCACAATTATGAAATTTGGCGGGCGATTACTATATATAGTCACGGTTATTGCGATTAATTGTCTGTTTTAGGGCTTTGGTCGATTATCATGATTAATTGTCTGTTTTTTATGGCTTTCATTATATAATTGTGATTAATTTAAGGGTTGAGTAAATAATCATGATGTTATCTTTTAATCTTTTTTCAATTATTATTTTTTTTTAGTGCAAGATTACCGACCAGCACCAGCACTTTTTCTTTTTTTCTACACTACTATAGAATATCAATACTGTGTTTGTGGAACTAATGGTCACATTTTTTAAATCCTTTGAAAAAAATAAACCAAAAAATAACCACCTCATCACAAAAAAAAAAAACAACAAAACAAAAAAAAACAAACAATCAAATAAAAAAAACCAGACTACATAATTAATCAGCAAAAAAAATAAATATAAAAAAAAACAATATCTTGGCTCACATTATTCAATTTAAACATGTTTATTCTGTTAACTATTTTTATTCTTACAAAATACATGCAAATACATTCATGAAAATAAGATAGAAATAATGAGAAAAATAAAAGCTTCTAATAATCTTTCTGTGTGCAAAACTTTGAGAATGTGAAATGCTTCAAACTATTAACCAAATTATCATGGCCTTGGAGTTAAATTATGTTATAAGCTCAACCTTTGTGCAGTTTTAGTTCATGTATAAAATGCATTTATAAATGCATCTTGGTGCAGCTGAGCCATTCAGAATTGAACTGAGAATGGCTTGTAATTTCCAACTAAATTCCCTAATATTAATTGGCATTGCAAACAAAATTGTGATTTCAGATTTGAATATAAGGAAGTAGAATTAAAATGAATGAATTTAAATAATCTATACAACTGTCGAATTTAAAGAATCTATACAACTGTCGTTCTATCACTCTATAACTAGAACAATATATAGAGTGATAGAATGACAGACAGACAGACAGAAAGATAGAGAGACAGACAGACAAATAGATAGATAGATTGATGCAACTTTTTATTTCTGAATTATCAATGTTTTCCAAGTTTAGAAAGCCTGGTTCTACTAATTGAAAGGAAGAAAAAGAAGAAGAAAAAAAAAAAAAAACTAATCCCATAACATGTGTATTTCTAGATCCCAGAGCTGAGAAGCAAAATAGATTTAAAAAACACTGATGAATGGGATAGAATGAAGCTGTGAAAGAACTCCCAGTGGATGTGACGGGCTGGTGCCTGGTAGTGGAAGAGATGTTTCTTTTAACAACAAATAAAAAATATGAAACAAGGAAACTGTGAGATATTCGGTGACAGGTCGCAAAAAGCTTCCTGTTTTGCTTGACGGAGGGGACCAGAAGCTCTACATCAGAATTGTGAGCCTGCAGTCTCAGATGAGAGGGCACCACTCTCAGGCCCTTACAACTATGTTGCCTGCAAAAACTGAGAAAATGTTCTAGATGGAGCTGTGAAATCAATTGTCCATCACCACATCCTCCTACCACAGGCCTCAGGCTGCTCTTAGACACCTGACGATACTGAGCAGTGACACAGAGGTGAGGTCATGTGGTCCAAAATGACCTTCAGTCAGAATTTCACACAGGCATTTCAACTGTTTGATATTTTAAAGAAGAGTGGTGTGATGGTATCCGTACAATGTGTATGCCAGGGAGGACTCGACCACGGGAGGGGCGATAAGACCCCTAGGTGAATTGTTGAGATCTACTGGCAGTGTTGTGAGTGCCCACAGACTCTGGGTATGGGTGGAGAGTTTATATATATATATATATATATATATATATAAATATATATATATATATATATAAAACGGTATGTTTCATTTTGGGGAGAGCAGGAAGAAAATGTGAATTTAAGATGGCCGCCACTAGAAGTTGTGGTGGACGGATAGAGAGCTTGGACAAGATTGTTGTGCTGTGTAGCATGTGAAACTCCAGCCTCGATGTTGTAGAGGGGAGTTGGTACTGTTTTTAGTACTTGCAGTTCTAGTTTTAGACTGTTTTTATTACAATCTTTGTTTTAAGCTCTTATACCTATTTATTTGCACATTTTGCACACTGGCTCAAAATAAACAACCCTTTGGACCCCAACTTCGCTATTTATCCTCCTTGTGATTGCTCAGGTCATTATCACAAGTGGTTCTTAGAAAAGGAGTTATAATTATTTTTCATTCGCCTTATTAGCGGCATGTTTACACAAACGCCCCATTAACGCTGGCTGTTGCTTTGAGCCTTGTTATGCACTTACTGTGTGAGCTTCTCTAATGCCGTCAGAGGATTCAGCCTAATGTTTAGAGAACAGAGGAAGTCACGCAACAAAATCGACTAACACAGTCCCATCCTTTTAAATTTATTATGTCTGAATCACCACATATTCCCTTTTTACGTAGATAATGGTACATGATGAAATGTTTCCCTTTTACTCTGGCTGCATTCATATAGCCTGCAAGGAAGAAATATCCATGAATTATGAATGCACTCATACATAAGTATGCACAAAAGTTTATGCCTCTTTGTCAGAAATCCATGTTGTTTGTAATGGCTTTGAATTCACAAAATATAGTATATTTAAAATTTGGCTTTGTGCTTGGGCTATGTTTAAAAAGATTTGCAAATCTGCCATCCCTGATTTGTTCATTTTAATCAGGTCAGAAAGGGAGAGCATTGTTGCCATGGCAGTGGAGGGTCACAGGGTGAAATCCCAGACATTGAAGTGTATACTTTAGATTTAATGTTGGAAGGAAGGAAGATTTGAATGAATGAATGAAATTTAAACAAATGAACAGACATGAAATAATGCACATTTGAAGGAATGGGCAAACAAATTGAATTTTAAATAAATGAACATATTTGAACAATCACATTTAAAATGAACAAACAAACATTTGACATGACTCATATCACACATTTGAAAGAACAAAGGAATATGCATTTGAAATAACGTACATTTAAACATATTTGAACAAACAAACACGTTAAAACAAATGCACACTTGAAATAACACATTTGAATAAACAAGCAAACAAACTTACAATAGACAAATGCATGCACAAAACGAACAAACAAATGCACATTTAAACTAACAAACATTCTAGTGAACAAACAAAACACGTTTGAACGAACAAACTTTTGAAAGAATGAATGAATGAATGAACAAAGACATTTGATCAAACAAACAGAGATTTGAATGTACAAATATTTTAATGAACAAACAAACTTTAAATAAACAAACACTTGTCTGTTTTTGAAACTTTTAAATCTTTGAGCTATACTTTGGCTTCCCATTGCCTCAACTCACCTAGCCTGGCTGAAGGTGAAGGATGGGCCATTCAGATTTTCTCCTCTGTTCTTATCTTGGTGTCGTTTAGAGCAGAGAGCAGGCAGTAAGTGTAAGCTAGGGGCCGGGACCGCGTAAGCTCTCCCCTGCAGCTGCACACCCAGCGTGCTGTACCCTCTTTGGCTTCAGATGCAATTGAATAATTTAAGGCAATTACCACTGGCAGGGGTTAGGGACTGTGGCGTCCATCTTTTTCTGAATCTGCTGCTGTGTGGGTCACAGGGGAATCTTTGTTGCCTCTGCTCTTGCAGCTGGCAGTGAGTGAGAGAACACTCTCTAACTAAATCGCATCACACTGGCAGGAAGCCCACAGTCCACAGTGTCAGCCCCGCTGCCTGCAGGTCTCCAGTTTTTAGCCATTGAGTTTAACCCTTTTAGCTAATATATAGTTATCTAGCTGATTTAAATTTCTCTGTTTTATCCTTCAGCCATGACAACTGTTTTAAAAACCAAAGAGGCTACTTGGGGTCAACAGAACTGCATCATGATCATCCATTTTACTTTTTTCTCTTTTGAGCCAGTGTTATGGAGACATAAATTCCATCATGTCTATAGTGCTAAGTTCCATCTGTTGACACATCATCTGTTTTCATTCCATAGATGGCAGACTGCTGTTACTTGGGGTATTGGCAGTGTCATTTCTCTGGATGCCTCACGTTGGGATCAAATGAGGATGAGTTTCAACTCATGGATTAAAGAAAAAAAAAATGAACTGAATCGACGTTTGATGCACAGGCCGACAGACTGGCGGATATTTAACAACCCCCATTTTACATCTGGTCCCCCTCTCAATTTCACTTGAGTTTAGAATGATGGCAGCCCAGAAAGGTCAAACCTTACCAGATTGTAAAACAACACTAATCATCCTGGCCAGCCCATTTCCCACACTGACATCCCCTAATTTGTTACCAGCCGATTCAAAGCGCTGCCAGCCACAAGCAGTGTTTGGCTTCTCTTTTCTGCTAAATAAAAATAAGGGAGGATGGTGAAGGGAGTTGTGGAGGAGGGCTGAAAGCATTTCATCAACACTGTTGTCTCTGCTGCTAAAGAGAAGGGCACTCTTTATGTAAAATTTATATGGTCTGTCTTGTAAATGTCCTTTGGATGTGACACTTTAGCTCGTCACTTGATACCAATCTGTAGGACTAGTGTCCTCCTGTCTAAAACAGGTCTCTCCTGTCTGTTCTTGAGTACAGATGAGACGTGCCCACTTCTTAACCCCCAATTCCTCTCAGAAATGGCAGACCCAGTCCATGTTTACGGGAATTTCATCTTCTTTGAGAGACAGCCGGCTTTGGTTTTGTTGTGAATAATTGCATTATGACATTGATAAATATGAACAGGATATTAAACTTGCTGCACGAGGTCTGGACACAGAACAGGAAAACAGACAAGGTGTGTTTACTGTGAATTGATTCTAGAAGGGCTGCTTTGCCAGACACAGATTAAACCTAATAGAGAGCTAAATGGGACATTTGATGGAGAATCCACATTGACAATATCATTTTCTCTGGGACAAAGTTTAATGTGTCCCCATTAAGAGCAGAAAAAAAAGATCTATTGACCATGACAGAGGTAGCAAAATCAACAGCAGAATACCTTTAGGAAATAATACTATACTTAATAATGACATAGTGCTTTTCTCATGATGAAAATATTCCTTCTTACTACCACTTGCGACTCAATTCAATTTTCTCAATGGTATCTGCAATGACCTATCCTCTAATTCAATTTCCTCAAATAGTAAGTAGCCTTCTGTCCAGGCCTAGCTAACAAGATCCATATGATGTCAGGCTCAAGGCAGAGATAAAACACTGTAGAAAAGAGAGAGTTGAGATTATTATAGAAAATCCACCCATTTAACAAGGCATTCATCAAAAAGAGAAATATTAAAGATAATTAGACTTTGATTAAGACCAGGCAGAGGCAGGACTATAGATAATGGGACTTAGTGAATGAGCGCTACATGAGTGTCCTCACTGAAGCATCTCCAAGAATGTGGTACTCACAATCAGATGAGCTTCTTTTGGAGAGACCTCTAGGCAATGTCCAGCTTTCCTATTCAAACCAGTCAGACATGCTTTCTCTCTGACCCAGATGGCTGGAATCATCATTGTGTATAGATGCTGTCAACAGACTTTCAACAGAACAAGGCCATGATTCATTCATAGTCTTGTGTGTTGACTGGAAGTTACATCAGCACATTTGGATAACAAACAGTCAGATGTTTCTGATGTACTATTCTAAAATAATATCAGCACACATGGAAAGTATTAACATATATACTCGTCTGTTGTCCACACTGATGTTCAGTCTGAATTGTTCACATATATGTCAAAATGTAACTATTATTTACTAAATTAACTAAATATAAGTTTATTTCTCAAAATATCAAATTATGTTTTATGTATTCATATTTTTTTAACAGTTCCATTTAAACGTATTTAATTTATTTATTCATTTTCATTCAATGTAGTCATACATACTTTTTTTTTTTTTTAAACGTTATGAATGTCTTTAATTAATAACCCTGATGGTCAGTAAACCACACCAAATGGAAAGTTAATGTGAATTATGTACTAGTGTATAAATATAAGTAAATTCAAAAGTCCTAATCTAATATACTTCCAGCACATTTACAGGGTAACTACATTAAGAATTAAAAATGTAATAAATAAACACATCTTACCATGTGTGTTCAGTCTGAGCATTGGCATTTCAAAATAAGCTTTCTGTAAAGGTTTAAAATATGTGAACACTGAGTATCTGAGTGATAAATCCATTTTTTTTTCTCCTTACTCTGATCCCCTGCATCCTTTAATCCAGTGTCCCGCATCCAAGCTAGTGACAGTGATGAAAATGAACAGGACTTCTAATCAAGTAGCTCCTCATTTTATATTGTGTATGTCTTAAAATGCAATTTTGTAATTCATTATTGATATTATAATACAGCAGTGTGAATAAACAAACAAGGAGAAATGTAATATTTTGCAGAATATGAATTTTGATATGGCAGAATAAGTAAGAGATTGCACAGGACATATCTGTGCACTGGACGGGCAACACCTGCTAGTGCTACAAATGTTGCAACATAGCTGGTATGAGTGCAGGTAATGAATGAAATCTTTAAAAGATATATTGTATTATTATTATTTGTTATTCTTACTGTAGGTAAATATTGTGTTTGTGTTTTAGATAGTTTGCCTGACTCACATGTGTTTTGGGCTGCAGTGTTTGCATATTAGTAAATATAGACTGATGTAATAATATTCCCTAATTTGTAAATGTAAACAAATGCTCTCGTTATTTTTTTTTTCTAATTGAAGCTAGTGTAGGCCGCCTACTTTTCATGGTGAAGTTAAATTATACAGTTTATTTGATTTACAAAATGTATGTATGCTTTAATGGCAATGAGGCATTATTGGATACATTCATCATCACATATCCTTTATTTTTTATTTAGAAAAAAAATATATAAATATATTATATACAATGTGCTGAAAACATGTTTTTTGTTTTGTTTTTTCCAAGTTTTATTCACCTGACATTTTTCCATCAATCTTCAATTAAGTGATTGCTTTGTAAGTTGCACATAATCACTGACAACCCAAAATGGTCGTTTGTGATCATGAGGGTAAAGATCAATTGTTAATTTAGCTTAGCCACGTGTATCCCAAGTCACCTGTTGTTTTATCCAGACCGAATTAAACACAGAGGCCACAAATAAGGTCTTGAGACCTTGATAGATTGAACTCATTTGAGTGTCCCTGAAAGTAATTAAATGATCAAGTTGTTTTGTTTTGGTTCCCTTTGAGAATGCGGGCAAAAATTCAGTTGGGCTGGCCAAAGCATTTGTGTCACATATGTGGGCATTTCAGTCAAGATCAATGCCAGTATAACACAACATACCTTTTTAATGGCATTGAAAAGTGCAGATCTTTAGATTTTGTGTCATTTGCTACATTGTGCCTTTGACCCCTTTCATTGGGGGAGCTGACCAGTTTAAGGACGTCTTTTATAAGAAGATCCATTAGACTAAAACCACCTTCCAGACAAAAAAAAAAACAAAAAAAAAAACAAAGAGCTTGAACATCTGTGACCAATCTGGACCCAGACCTTTAACCTCTGTTGCCACTGACATAATTAAAGCTGGTAACTAGGTTACTTAAATGGATCAGTTTCCATCTTACATATGTGACACATATGGGTGGTACATAGTAATTAACTAACAGTGTTGCTAGTGGCTTTTCTTAAAACATTACATCCACAGACTTATGTGTGTTTAACAGAAAGCAATAATGACGTTGTAGTTATGTCTGATTGGATATTACATAATACTTGTCTAGATCAATCTTTTTCGAGATGTTAACCTTGTATCATAAACAAACAATTACTGTATGTTTATTTATCACAAAGATATAAAGACTTCTGTAAGACATTCCATTTCACAGACTTACACACGTGCATATCATGTCCACACACATGCATGTACTTGCACACAATTACATAGTGTTTTACTTTAAATCACTGTTACAAATCCAAATCACTATGGTGAATTTCAAATATGATTTGAGCCATCTTGCTGTGCTGCTGTGATGAATTTATTTTACCATCTGGTTCAGTTTCACCCTTATAAGCTTTCCTCTGAGACACCAACTGTATGTTTATTGGATAGTTTCACTCTGCTGTGGAAACTGAGAACATGACACAGGTGTTGACAAATGTTGCAAATATGCTGAAGGGGCATAAAACACAACTGAGAAACAAGAACAAAGCTGGAAAGCTTAAAAAACATGTTTTTGCTCATTTCATTGACGGAAGGCATTTACTGTAAATCGTGATATATATGAGCTTTCTAGTTTAGATAAGACAAGAAAAGAATAATAAAAAAAAAAAATCAGTCATAAGAGTACAAATCGCCTCTTAGCACAGTGATTTGCATGTAGCGTGTGTTTAAGTGCAGAGACAAAGAGACAAATACATACACTGAAATACAAGATTCTTTTTCCATGAGACAGGGCACAGCAGTCAGCAATCAGCTAACAGAGGCTCGAATGAGTTTTCACCTCTCCATCATCTGCCTGTTGAAATAACAGTAGGATGAGAGGCATTATGAACAGTAGATTAACACCAGTATAGTTTGCATAGCAGCCCTGTGCTCCAATAATGAGAAACACAGAGATGAGAGAGCCACCTGAATGAATCTGAACTAAATTGACCGAGAGCAGCCAGAGGCTTTCCCTTTGTCCTTCCTCTTTGTTTGCTATGTTTTGACAAGCTAGAGCATAAAAGCCATGCAAATGGTGTGTGTCGTCTGTGCGTGTGGGACAAGAGAGGTTAAGAGAGGACATACTAAAAAGTCATAGTTGGTACACTGAACTTACACTTAAAGGGTTTAGTTATTTATTTATTTTTTTATGTATTTTTTCTGTTGTCTGCCCAAACGCAAATGTAATATGTACAAATATTGCATTTAATGACATTGTCATATGAAGTACAAACATATATGAAACTTTTTAGAAATTTATACAATTTCTGGCCCAGACAAGTATGTAAAATACATTTATTTAAAAAAAATAAAAAATTAAAATAAAAAACATATAAATATGCTATTTTTTTGTATGCATGTTGTTTTGCAGATTAGTTGCATATATATACAGTATATATATATATATATATATATATATATATATATATATATATATATATATATATATATATATATATATATAGTTGCATTTCAAAAAAAATTTATATCATGGAAAAGGTCTTTATTTTTGTAATTTAATTTTAAAAAGCAAACTTTCTTATATTCTAGATTCATATTTCAGGAGTTTATTGGTTTTAATTCTGATGGTTGTGACTTACAGCTTTATTAAAATTAAAATTTTAGTTTCTCAAAAAATTAGAATATGCCATTTTAGCTTGATTAGTATGGTTAATTTTGAGTATAAATACTGGGTACCTCCTGGGCTAGTTTAGAACATGCAACCACAATTATGGGAAAAATTACTGACTTGACAGTTTTCCAGAAGACGATCATTGACACCCTCCACAAAGAGGGTAAGTCACAGAAGGTCATTGCTGAAAGGGCTGGCTGTTCACAGAGTGCTGTATCGAAATATATTCATAGAAAGTTGACTGGAAGGAAAAAGTGTGGTAGGAAAAGGTGCACAAACAACAAGGATGACCACAGCCTAGGGAAAATTGTCAGGAAAAGCCGATTCAAGAACTTGGGAGAGCTCAGCACATCAAGAGTCACCACACTCAGACGTCTTCAGGAAAAGGGCTACAGCTGTCACATTCCTAGAACCATGCCACTTCTCAACCAGAAAAAAAATAAATAAATACATTTAAAAAGCATGTTACCTGGGGTAAGGAGAAAAAGAACTGGACTGTTGCTCAGTGGTCCACAGTCCTCTTTTCAGATGAAAGTAAATTTTGCATTTCATTTAGAAATCAAGGTCTGGAGTCTGGAGGAAGATTGGAGAGGCACAGAATCAAAGCTGCTTGAAGTCCAGTGTGAAGTTTCCGAAGTCAGTGATGATTTGGATTGCCGTGATGTCTGCTGGTGTTGGTTCATTGTTTTTTATTAAGTCCAAAGTCAATGCAGCCATCTACCAGGAGATTTTGGAGAACTTTATGCTTCCATCTGCTGACAAGCTTTATGGAGATGCTGATTTCATTTTGCAGCAGGACTTAGCACCTACCCACAGTGCCAAAACCACTTCCAAGTGGTTTGTAGCTATGATATTACTGTGCTTGGTTGGCCAGCCAACTCACCTGACCTGACCTTACAGAGAATCTATAGGGTTTTGTGAAGAGGAAGATAAGCAACATTTGACAAACAATACAGAGGAGCTGAAGGCCGCTATCAAAGCCACCTGGGCTTCAATAACACCTCAGCAGTACCACAGGCTTATCACCTTAATGCCACACCGCATTGAAACAATAATTTGTGCAAAAGGAGCCCCAACCAAGTATTGAGTGCATAATTAAACCTACTTTGGAAATCTTGAACATTTCTGTTTTGTAAATCTTTTTTTTTTTTCACACACACACACACACACACACACACACACACACACACACACACACACACACACACACACATTACCATATAGATTTGTACATACTGTATACTGTGGAAATATCTTAATTTTCTCAGAAAATGTACATTTGTGAAAATTATAAATTATATTTCAGGTAGCATATGACAATGTCTTTCTTGATACAGGGCTATGTTTATTACATTTCTATATGTACACATAATGAAAGTAAATTCCAGGTGTTACTGTTAAGTTTTGGGTGAGCTACCGCTTTAAGTAAATGGAGGAAAATTGTATGTTTATGTCATATGTAGTACACACAAACCTCATCTATCCGCATATTTCCTCTACAAACATTTTAAATAAAATTGAGAGGAAGTACAAGTGAGGATGACATGCAGCTCTCCAATCTGGGGTGTCGGGTTCTTCCTTCCCTGCAAGTAACGTTCCAATTTTTATCCAAGCTGTCTAGTGATTAACCACGGTGGTCCAGCCTTGTCACTAAGAAATGCCCCATGCACTTCTTGGCATTGCAGATGAGCGTTAGAGCACGCCAGCTGGCCCAGGATGGCTCGATACTCTTCAGTCTGAAACAGGGATTACTGAATGCTGAAACCTTGGACTGTTGCATCCCTCTGGTTGTTATGCCATGGATGAACAAAAAACTGAATCATTCAGAAGCTTTTTGTGTTGAAATCTGAATTAAATGTTAATAGACCTTGACACATTGCCTGAATTTTGGTTGTATAACTGTCAGTTAATAGATATTTATCTGCTTATAGGACATTTAGCAATAGCTGTCACAGTGTTACAGGCAATCTAATTGTAGCAGCACTAACTGACAAATGAATTTCAGAGGATAACCTACGTCTTTGGCTCAGCAGTGGGTCGTGTCTCTGATCAGATTGATGGATGAGTTGGATTGAAGGGGCAACAGGTTGTGACAGTGTGTCTTGATTGAGTGACCCCTACTGGGCGAGGGGAAACTTTAGTGAAAAAAACAAGGCAAATGAGTGGCAGGTATTGCCCAGACACTGTCTGAGGTTACTCTGGTACGGTGCTTGAAAGGAAGTGCAAATCTCATCCACCTTGTTTAAGACAGTGACAGCTGTTAACTTACTCAGCTCAGACTTTGAGCAAAGCAGGACATTGTTCAAAAACTGGAGACATGATAAAGCAAAACTGATCCCTGATTTATGATTTATTATTTGGCATATATATATATATATATATATATATATATATATATATATATATATATATATATATATATATATATATATAATATATATATACTCTTTTATAATAAAATCCTTTTCATATGACATAAAAGGCAATGACTGTCACTGAGAAGATATATATATATATATATAATAAGAAGGTTACTATTTTAAGGAAAATTATGTTGCTTATAGTGCATCAATATCCATGGTAACCATGAAAACAAACATATGGCAGTGCATTTTACTGTTTCTGAAAGGCCCTTGAGCCTCAATGTGGCTGATTATGACTTAAAACCCAAGCAGTGTGAAAGCAGAAATAAATTAAAGGAACAAAATGATATGGCCAATCTGTGAATATACATGAGGGGAGATGGATAGAGTGAGAAAGAAAGAGAGAGAGAAGGTGGGCATGTAATAGATCAATGCTACTTAACCAATTCTGCATGTGTCTCTTTTAGGTTTTACGCTATACATCTCTAAAATAAAATATCTTCGTGCAGAAAAAAAGAAAAAAAAAAAAAAAGAAGAAGAAGAAGAAGAAATCCCTAGTATTAACCATTGCACTTTCCATTCTTTTGACACAGATGAAAGCTAAAAACAGCAACATTAGACAGTGAGAACAGTAGCTCAGTTTTGATGGACCTAGAAACTAGCTTGTATTAAAGACAGAACAGAACATGATGTCTGGGCAAGCTAAGATTAAAATTGAAGTGAACCTTCCAGCAATGTATACTTATAAGATAAAAAAAAAGAAAAAGAAAAAAAAAGAGAGAGGAAAAGTGCTACACTATAGTTGGTAGAGCTGAAAAAAGAGAGCCCTCAATTTATGATGGACAGTGTCGGATAAACTACTTTTTACTAAATGCTTGCCTGGGGCCAAGACCTAGTTTTCATCAAAGTATAATCAACATCACCTAGAGCTTACAGGAACTAGTTTATACCTTATGTCATTTCAGGGCTATGCTCACAAGACTGAATTATAACAACCAAATTGCTGGAAACAATAAAAGAATACTATGCGGGGGGTATAAGTCAGAGCATGTGTGCTGGTCTGTGATAAACTGTTCTAATAATAATAATAATAATATAAAAAAATAAATAATTATATATATATATATATATATATATATATATATATATATATATTATATATATATATATATATATATATATATCTATATATATATATATTAGGGCTGTCAAATGATTAATCACGATTAATCACATCCAAAATAAAAGTTTTGTTTACATAATATATGTGTGCATACTGTGTATATTTATTATGTATATAAAAATACACACACATGCATGTATATATTTAAGAAGAATATGTTATGTTTATATATTAAATATATTTATATATAATATAAAATATAAGAATATAAATATATAAATGTATATACATGTAAATATTTTCTAAATATATAATTTATGTGTGTGTATTTATATATACATAATAAATATACCCTGTACACATACATATATTATGTAAACAAAACTTTTATTTTGGATGTGATTAATCGTGATTAATCATTTGACAGCCCTAATATATATATATATATATATATATATATATATATATATATATATATATATATATATATATATATATATATATATATATATATATATATTTTTTTTTTTTTTAGAGAAAGGTTGGTCTGCTACTATTTTTATTCATATAATCTTAATGCACAGATCTAAACAATATCATAAGGCTGAGTTATCTCATAGTGATCATTCATTTGAGAAAAATGTAAAATATTAAAATGAATGCTAACGATGTTGTAACATTATATTTGTGTTGCCTATAGTCAATCTATTTGTTGGCACATGTTATCATTCTCCTTGTATACCCTCAGAAGTGCTCTCGGGATATCATTCTTGTGATCAGATTAGTGGGTGACACATGGCCGTGGGGCTGGGGAGACTCCATGGCATCCAGTAGACGAACCCCATTGGGCTCAATCCTATTTACTGGATATCACCATAGCAGCAGGAGCCCTCCATGTGGTGGCAAAGATTCCCATTTGAGCCTAGCAGCCTGTTTCCTTTCCATTAGCTGCTGCAGCACAGCCCCATTCAATTATATCCCCTAGACCTGCCAATGTCCTGCATTCACTGCCAACACTGTCTAAAGCAGACCACACTTTTACCTATTTAAATTTAAGGACCCTAAGCAGCAAATAGAGGCTAATACTTAGCTTGAGTGGCTAAGTGAAAATAGATTAAATGAATTCACTCATGAATGAAATTCTGTCATCATTTAGTTACCCTCATGTCGTTCCTACCTGCAAAAGAAGTTATTTCAAAAGCTGTTCCAGCGGTTTTTGAAGATAAAGTCATTGGTCTCCAAAATGACATTGGATTGGACCCCGTTGGCTTTCAGTGGATGGACTTCTTTATTCTGTAGAGGTTTGAAATTACATGAGGATGAGTAATGAGTAACAGAATGCTCATTTTTGGCTGAGCTATCCCTTTATTTTATTATTATTTTTTTTTTTAATCAAAGTAAGACTATGACTAACAGTTTATGTTGTTCCTTTCTTTCTGAAGTATGTAAAATTTGCTATATATATATATATATATATATATATATATAAATATATATATATATATATATATATATATATACAATGACTGCAATGATTTCAGTGTACAGCTTGTATTAAATAAACTCTCAAACTTTAATTGTCTATTTAGGAATCAAGTGTCGGTGCACGCTGTCATTCAGGAGAAAAGGGTTTCTATAGAAGTTCTTTGTGTTCTTTCAAATAATTCTCTGTCGCTTTAATGACACCATTGAAATCTATCCTTATTAACATATATTTCTGAGAGTGTCATCCTACCATCAACTGTCATCCTAAAGACTCGTATCAACAGAAAAAAAAAAGAAAGAAAGTAATCACTTGCAGCAATATGAAAGGCCTTCCTCATTAAATTATTCATAGTTCTTACCCTTGCTTGTATATTTTCCATTTAGAATGACTAGGTTCATTATGAAGATGAAGCTCCTGGCATATTTTTGTGTAACTCTTCTTACAGGGTGTTTTCTGATTTTCTGGAGAATCATACACTCAATTTATGGACCACAAGTGAGAAAAGAGTGAGTAAAACTTCAGACTTTGCAAAAGCAAGATTAAGAGGAAGAGCGAGAAAAACATGACTGTTTGTTTGCTTGTTCACAGTCTGATGTGACATGACCTGATAAAGAGCAAGGACCCCATGTTTCCAGAATCACCTAAAGTAGAAAGGCGGCACGCCACTTGAACCATATCTGTGGAAAATCTCTTAAAGAAAATAAAGCAAACTCTCTCTGATGAGAACCTCTTATTGATAAGGTGTCAAATGTATCACTCCATTACTGTGACAGATGTTGCTCTGTTTTTCTTTCATTTGAACTCCCACCACAATAGAGTGAGTAATCAGCTCCTCTCCGTGCTCTGTGCGGAGACCCCCGCCAGGTCTCTGATCCACCAACAGATATCAGTGTCTTGTAATGGATTAAAATAGGGTTAGACAAAATGGATATTATATCAAAGAATGCATGTGTCTGGCTGCTTCTTCTGTTTCTGCAGCGAATGCATGATCAAAACAACAGAGACGGAGTAATAACAGTTCTGAAGTGTGCCGGAATCCAAGCCGTGGTGGAATGTGTTTCATTCGGCTGCGAATGTACAGTACATTGGCATGGGTGTCTGATTTTATTTACCCAAAAGTGCTCCAGTAAGACAGTGCAATTGATATTGGCAGTCATTTGTTTGTGCGAATGACTGATAAAAACAATAAAAGACATGTTCATCTTTGGCTTTTTAGCATATTAAATGGTGGCTTTAGTCTAGCAGGTCTTTTAATGTGTTACTTCAAAACAACGCTGCCACTGTTGTATAATCTCTGGTGGAAAGTTAATAAGACAAACTGTATAAATCGTGCCATGGAATCCTCCCAGAAGCCTCGACAGGCTCTCCTCAGATGTAAAATTGTAAGTTGATACACGCAACTGTGATATGGAAAGGCAAAGCAAGACGTTTTCCTTATGTGATGGCTAATTTATGCCTCCAAGGAACCTGATTAAAAACTGACATGGATCTGATTGCTCTGCCATCCTGAGGTGTCACTGCCAACGTTGTCGCTCTGCTACTTTTTGCTTTTTTCTATTCCATCCACACCTCCACCCTCCTCCGCTGCTTTTCTCTCTCACACTTCTTTAAACCAGCCTTGGCTGAAGCGACCGTGTGAGCAGTGAATCCATTACCCGAGCGACAGCTCAATTCAATTATTAGACGGGCTAATAATCTGACTGAATTGATTGTTCACTATATCCCCAGCCAAATGGCTGGTGGAGAGAGGATCATGTTTGAGATTTCTTGCCGTAACGACAGGAATAGAGCATATGCTGAATATGACCAGGAGCTGCTCTTAATAAACACAACACATCACTTCCTCAATCTGCGACTGTGGGGCCTAATGTCATAAATATGCCTAAGGAAATATTATTATTATTATTATTATTATAATTTTTTAGCAAACAATCAGTATTGTCTTCCTTTATTAAATTGGTGTTGCAAAAACAACATCGAACTCAGAGAAGAGAATTATTTTCATCTCATTAAACTCTCCATCTAAATGGAGTGTTTTGCATTCATAGATTTCAAATGGGATTCTGACCAGTGATATTAGATTGTTTTATTTTTCAGCATGATCAAAATCCACAGAAAAATAAACTTCGCTGCCTCAACCTTAAGCCACAAATGGAAAAAGAAGAGGGTCAAACTGCAGTTTCAGTAGAATACCAATTTCAATCAACAAAGCACAATGGTAAGGGTAGACATTCCAATTAGCAGGGCAGTAATGGATACCATAATTATAGACCTAACCTACAATTAAGCTCTGACATGATGACCAGAGTAATGGTCTTACAACAAAATGACCTATTTCTAAAATTAGTTTATGAGAGCGTTGTACTGTTCTCAGCTGTGATTTTATGTGCTCAACACTGTATTTCACCTTAAAAAAACTGTTTTACTTTAAAAGATAAAGTCAACTTTGAAACAGGGGAAAGTGGGGAGTTTTGTAACACAGTTGTAACTATTCTTTCAAAATAGAGCATGGCTTTGAGTACCGTATTGCTTATATAAAATTGTTACATCATACTGAAAAAAATAATGTGAACAGATTTTTATTAAAATACAAAGCCTAGTATCATCATCATCATCATCGTCATCGTCGTCGTCGTCGTCATCATTATTTATTAATTATATGGTAAACAGGTGTTTGGCAGAACTGTTGCAATATTTTGCATCATAGAACAGCTTTAACACTGTATTGATTTTATAACATTCAAAGCATTTCATCTAGGCTTATATGTTAAAATCATACATATAAAAGCATATATATATATACAGTATGATTCCATAATTGGAGATACACTTGGCATTTCATAAAGTTAAGAAAAAAAAAAACTCTTCACTAACAGAAAATCTTTCCAGTATCTTACTGAAAACATATTCAATTTTAATAATTCAGTGCTTGCCAAACACAAGTTACTTTTTTTTTTTTTTTACTTTTTATGAAAAAACAGATTGTTATTATTTGTCCTCTGTTATGGACAAATTAGGCAATGTGCAAAATATCAATAAATCTTAACCTTTTAAGACCCTGTGGCCTCATATGAGGACATTATGTTTTTGTGAAGCTTAATTCTGGATGTCCTGTACACATTCAGGGCTTTTCACAGTTTCACCATGACCACTCCCTCTCCTTGGTCTTCAAAAATGTCTGAAATTAATTTAGTTACACTCTTATGGAAATATGATAATATTCTGTAATTATCATTTAAATCGGTCTAATTTTTAAATTGTGTGTCATAAATCAACATCTCAGGAAAATGTTATGGGGTTTCAAAACCAAAATATGACCTTGTGTTATGAAACAGGATGTTGATTTCATACATGTCCTCATATGAGGACACCAGGACTAAAGGCATGTTTATTACACATTTTGGGAGACATAACAAATGAATAGGGAAACAAATTATATTTCAATATTCTATGAAATAATATATATTAATATAAAAATCTTGTTAATTATTACCACCATTATTGCACTTATTTTTTTCATTACATGTTGCCCCAAAAACTCATTATTATGCAAATTAGATTTAGTTTATAGATACATTGTATATAATGAGAAAACCTGTTTATGGTCATTTTACACACATTTTGCAGAAAAAAAATGTTATATCGAATCATTCTGTTATAACATAGTTGAGAATCATCTTTATACAAAGTTTGGTTAAAAAAAAATAAAGATCTTGAAAACTAAAAATGTATTGGTGATTTAAAAAATCAATTGTTTTTGCCTATGCATGTTCATTCATGTCTTTTTATTTTTATTTTTTTTAAAGAAATTGAGTCTCGATGTCTTCTACCAAGGACATAGCATAACTTATGAATGAAAAATCGTAAAAAAAAACAACAAAAAAAACTTATTTTATAATGCTCTAAACAATGTAAAGACATGGAAAAAACATTTTTTTTTCCTAAAACTTTTTTCTCGGGTCTTAAGAGGATAAAAGGAAAAATCCTTCTTGTATCATTAGACAAACAGTCCTTACATTCCAACATTTGGAACTGAGAATATTTCACCAATGCATACCTTAAAAATGTAAAAAAAAAAAAAAAAAAAAAACTATGTCTTAACATAATTGAAAGCTTAAAGCAACTGAAAATGCATTACTAATATATCTCAATAAATTAGAATGTCATGGAAAAGTTAATTTTATTTCAGTAATTCAACTCAAACTGTGAAACTTGTGTATTAATTCAATGCACACAGACTGAAGTAGTTTAAGTCTTTGGTTATTTTAATTGTGATGATTTTGGCTCACATTTAACAAAACCCAACCAATTCACTATCTCAACAAATTAGAATATGGTGACATGCCAATCAGCTAATCAACTCAAAACACCTGCAAAGGTTTCCCGAGCCTTCAAACTGGTCTCTCAGTTTGGTTCACTAGGCTACACAATCATGGGGAAGACTGCTGATCTGACAGATGTCCAGAAGACAATCACTGACACCCTTCACAAGGAGGGTAAGCCACAAACATTCATTGCCAAAGAAGCTGGCTGTTCACAGAGTGCTGTATCCAAGCATGTTAACAGAAAGTTGAGTGGAAGGAAAAAGTGTAGGAAAAAAAAGATGCACAACCAACCGAGAGAACCGCAGCCTTATGAGGATTGTTAAGCAAAATCGATTCAAGAATTTGAGTGAACTTCACAAGGAATGGACTGAGGCTGGGGTCAAGGCATCAAGAGCCACCACACACAGACATGTCAAGGAATTTAGCTACAGTTCTCGTATTCCTCTTGTTAAGCCACTCCTGAACCACAGACAACGTCAGAGGTGTCTTACCTGGGCTAAGGAGAAGAAGAACTGGACTGTTGCCCAGTGGTCCAAAGCCCTCTTTTCAGATGAGAGCAAGTTTTGTATTTCATTTGGAAACCAAGGTCCTTGAGTCTGGAGGAAGGGTGGAGAAGCTCATAGCCCAAGTTGCTTGAAGTCCAGTATTAAGTTTCCACAGTCTGTGATAATTTGGGGTGCAATGTCATCTGCTGGTGTTAGTCCATTGTGTTTTTGTCACTGCACCCATTTACCAAGAAATTTTGGAGCACTTCATGCTTCCTTCTGCTGACCAGCTTTTTGAAGATGCTGAATTCATTTTCCAGAGTTCCAGAATTATTGTCAAGAGGAAAATGAGAAACACTCCAGTGGACTGTCAGTTCTGTTACCCTATTGTCAGCATTGTTATTCTACCTTGGTAACAGAGCTTGACGGTAACAGAATTGACAATTTTATTTTATTTTTGCCAAAAACTCCTCTTGCTAGCATAAACGCTAAGAGGACATGGCACTAATGAAATCATGATTAAAATGCTTATAAATAACCCAATTTGTGATCAGTAATAAATTTAGTTTTCCTTTTGATATTGTGGTAACAGCTTTTTGACGTTCTCCAAAACTCTTGGTATAAGAACTTTTTAGATTTAAATATTTTCTCAAAGAGAGCACACATACTTTTCAGTGCTTCAGATCTTATCAGTGAGGGAAAGTGTCATCATTTCATGTATCTTACATACAGTAGTTGTGGGAGATAATTCCACCAATTTAAAGGCAAAATACGCAAGATTTATGGACACACTTTTTTTTAATAAGAAAAACGTTATTTTTAAACAATTTAATGTTGTAGAATTAAGTAAATTAGTGTAGGGCTTTTAAAAATAAAATGAATAAAATGTTACAAAAAGAAAAAAAAAAAAATACAATAAACTGCGTTACATAAGAGACATTAACAAAATGTGTTACTTCCCGGTCTTCCCTATAGCCATCGTGTCAACTAAAAAAAATAAAAAAATAAAAAAATAAAAAAATAAATAAATAAATAAATAAATAAATAAATAAAAATTAAATAAAAACACTACAGAGTAAAGACGTGCGCCCTTAACATAGTTATTTTGGATTCGCAAACGATCTTCATTCGTTTTATTAGCTCGATATCTCAAAGAGAATTGTGCCACTTTTTACAATTTTTAAATTATTTTATTTATTGAGGCGAGCGGATATTTCCTTCCCCAGTGTGGGCTCAGCTTTCATCCGCCTGTTTTGATTGGAGGAGGAATTTAGAGGCCGGTTTAACAGTTGCGTTGGCCGCTCGCTTCAGATGGGACCGCACGACAGGACAGATGAGAAACTGCTTCCATCTGGAAACGCAGGGAGAGAAGGAGGGTTGACTCGACACAGTCTCCGGCGGTAGACACACACACATCCTGCTTGCGTTACATCGCACCGGTCATCATCATCATTCCGACTGTTGGAGGAGCAGAGCGAACGTGCGCGCAGAGCAGCTGCACCTGACTGATCGTGGACATACCTCAGTTTTATTTCACCAGTCTTCATTTAGCAGTTGCCTTCGGTAGCCTACTTACTTGAAGAAGAAAAAAAAAAATAGAAGAAGGGGAAGGGGAAAAAAAAAAAAAAAGTAAATCAAGCGGGTCTCATGTTTTGCTTCAATCCTGGGAGAGGACTTTTGCAAGGAGGACCCTGCGTCTGGAGTGCTAATACACAGACTGCTCTTATTGGATGTTGATTGTTGGTCAGAGAGAAGAAGTGGCAGCGTTAACCGCTGTTGGGACCATCACTGGACAACCGGTGTCGTCTTTGAAAGTGTTCGAAGGTAGGAAGTGATACTGCAAAAAGCTGTTTTCTGAGCGATGAAGAGGACAGGTCAGCCGTTCTCACCAAATGTTTTCCCCTCGCTTCAGCAGACTGCTCTCTTGCAGTGACTGCACACCTATTGTAAACCACGCACACTTAGTCTTTAGTAAATGTGAGCGCATCAGATGACATTCTGAGGAGCGATTTGCTTTTGTGGACCGTTTCTTGGACCATGGAGCTCATGCTCATGGCTCAGTGAGTAGCTCAACTTTTAATTTTGAGCTGCTCTTCACGATCGTGCATTGCGTGCTGGGGATGCATTGCGTTCCACAGCTTGAGGAGAGGGGAAAAAGGTCACGAAGTGGAGTTTAATAAAAAAAAAATAAAAAAAAAAGGCTATAGGCTACAGTATACATAGCTGTATGCCTACAGAAATGCGTTGCATTTTTATTGTTAATGGTTATTATTAGCTTATCAGATTATATGACTTATTTCTGTGACTTTGCATCGAGTGTGTTGGGTAAAACTTTCCATGCCGCTTTAATATAGCCTAATATCCATAATAATTATTCCATAGTGTACAGTGCAGGAATGGTGTCCCCTGTTCGTTTATTTATTAATTTATTCAACGAGAAGTTAACGCGTTTTTATTATTATTATTATTATTATTATTATTATTATTATTATTATTATTATCATCATTATGATGATACAAGTAATGGGGTTTTCCCCATCACGAGTCTCTGGTTTGCAGAAGGGAACGCGAGCAGCCTGTCGCTGGAGTGAATCCACACACATCTCAGGATTCACGGTGGGGAATGAAGGAGTCGTGCGGGTGGTGAGAGAGCACAACCCGGCCATAAAAACAGTCATATGCCCCCCACTGTGAGAATCACACCATGAATCATTACACAAATCTTTTATGAACAATATCAGCTCTGTACTTCTTTGGTATTGCGCGTCGAAGTAGTCGAGACAATGAGTGATTTCGTGAAGCGAATTAGTGTGTGTTTGGTTCGGACTGTTAAGGAAAGGCCGTGAAACGTGTATTTTACATTTGTGAAACAGGAGTTTTTATCTATTTATTTGTTTGAAAATCACATTTTGGTCATAGTTACATTGTCTAGAATTAGCCTATTTTGACATTAGAAATTGTCCGATTCAGTGCAATGCAACTGTTACTGTCTGTTACTTTGTGGTACTTTGTCAAAAATAGGCCTAACAAGAGATATGGAAACAACATCTAAATAATAATAATAATAATAATAATAATAATAATAATAATAATAATAATAATAATACAAAATAAATAATAATAAAAAAAGTATAATTTTCCTTACCTCAGCAATCCAATAATGCATTTAAAATAATATTTAAAAAAAAAATGGAGCATCATAGAGATAAATGTGTTAGTATTATTATTCTTAATAATAATAATAATAATAATAATAATAATAATAATAATAATAATAATAATAATAATAATAATAATAGGAGAAGGCCATGTACACTCACATGCATTCAATAGAGGGTGCTGTTGTTCTTTTTAGTCATGGCCCAGTTTGCTTACCACAGTTTCGTCTCAGAGGGCAACTCAAAAAGATTGAGCGCCACCGTCTGTGTTGCTCATGCTCCCCAGGGATGCAGAATTCAATCTAGCAGAGGCTCTGGCAAATGCTGTGGCACTTTGTCAGGATTAACATCTTTCTAGTCAGTGACTTCTGTTACCTTTGGTGTCATATTACCACCTTGGATTTGTTTGCAGGGAGAAAAAAAAAAAAAAAAAAAAAATGAAGGCCCGGTATCTTGCTCTTGCTTTGTGTTGGGTGCTGCGCTGCTCCAGTCCCACATCACTGCGAGTCGATAGAGGAAGAGACTCAGTCATTTTCAACAAATACACGCATTTGTCATGGTGACTGGTGAAGGCCTTTTTATTTTTTTGTACATCCGGCCACATCCAAACAAGGCAGGGAGATCTCTGTGCTGAGTTTACTTTTCAATTAAAGAAATGAATACATCAACTTGAACAGATTTTTAGAGCTCTTCTGATCAGTCCATAACCCGCCAGGGAGCATTTCATTTGAGATTTCAATAAAAGCAAGTCCTTTGAAAGGCAAAGACGAAGTTACAATCAGACAAACAGTGCTTTTGCACATCATTTGGCTTTGCTGAAAAACATTTAAATTAATCTCCACGCCTAGGTAAATTCAGTCATGTTGATGCATGAAGAAAGTCTGATTCTGATTCTGCTGGCAGCCTCCTCGGCAGTATGGTCTCATTGTGGTGGTTTCTACTCAGGCGCAGAATAATGATGATTATACCGCCACTTGGACAGGGCCAAGTTGTTTGTGCCAACTGTCTCCATTGCAGGAATCTCAGTGACCTTGGAACACATAAATACAATTTTCTGACTGGTAGCATGGTGCTATATGAGAACCCTACTCTTTCTAGTGTATAAAGCACTTTCCTGGTGATTGATTAATTGGTTCATTTGATCTGATACTCAGCTTATACAACGGCCTGCATCTTTAAGTGTTTTTACAAACAGTCTTGAAGAGAGTCTACAATTACCACTCTGAAATATGGTGGATGGTATTGGCAACAGGAGAATGAATTGGATGCATTTTTTTTTCTCCTCAAATAATTATTAATAGAGTATTTGACACAGTGGAGAATTATAGCTTCATTTATACAAAGCAGCCTTCATGCTGAACGTGGTTGTACTAATCACTGCGTGGGTGCGTGGAATACATCCATTCACCCTTATGAAGAGCAATTAGCAAAGCAGAAAATCATACTGTACATCCTTTTATATACTAACTTTTAGAGCAGGGGGAGATTTTCTTTTCTTCCTTTCATTATTTTAATGCCTTATTTTACAAGGCGGTGCAATGACAAACATTACTCTTTACTTATAATCTCACAGCTAATCCTATCTGGAGATGTTGAGATAATGAACAACACCTGAGGGGATCTTCTTAGTGATACAGTGGTATATGAGGATGACTTTATTTGAACAGCATAAGATGATCGGCCGCAACGCAGTTGCAGTTTGGTTTTTGTTGTTTTATGATATTTGGTGTGATATGTGATCTCACATTGAAATGTTGGCAGTCTGAAGCCTGCTGTTCTGAAAATGCATTGGATTATGAATGAAAACACAGGAATGCATTGTGAATTCGCTGCCAACGGTATGACCTGCTGGTTTTAGTCTTCGCTGTTAATATTCTTCATTTACTCTGGATAGCCTAGAGTGTGACAGGCCAAGTAGATTTTGTCAAAGCAGTTTGGAAATACTTTTTTTCTGATGTCAAGACCATTCTTTGATCTAGCACTATATCATCATAGGTTTTTTTTTTTTTTTTTTTTTTTTACTTTTGCCTTTGAAGACCATGATGTAACTCCCCCTTCTTTCACTGTTGTATCCTATATTCTTTTATGGATAACTATACATAGATAATTTACACCACATGTTTTAAAATTACTCAAGCGCACTGGTGTTGTCCTGCTTGCTTTTATGTTCCTCATTTAAATGCAGCAAAATATAATGCATTTATTAACTGAAATGGAAAAAAAGAAAGAAACAATAAATAGAGACCTTATTTTATTTATTTATTTATTTATTTTTATTTATTTATGTTTGTGGCACTATCAAGCACAGATTTTATTCGTATTTATATTTATGGTATTACCTCAAATAAATGGCATTGGGCATTGTTTCTCCTAGGTTTATGGCTTTTTTCTTCCGTGTTTTTTTTTTTTTTTTTTTTTTTTCTGGACTCCATTTTAATGGTTAAATTAAATTTTATTAATCAAAAAGCATGTCTAATTAATTAAAATTACGAAACTTCAACAATTTAACATCAGTTTATTAAAGGTTTAACAAAAATTACATGTTTAGGGCCCTATGAAATGTTTAATTTTTTTCCAACCTTATGTTTTATTGTTACCAAATTCTGTTTTAGCATTATTTAAAAGCATAAAAACAAGTTTCATTTATTCTTACAATAGCCTTATGATTTTTTTTTGGCTCAGAAATTTTGTGTTGTGCATTTACATTTTTTTAAAGGCATAAGAAATTCATTTAATCTAATCTTTAAATAATGAAAATTAAACCAATTTTTTTTTTTTTTTGAAAATAAAGGCCATTTAATATTACAATTAAAACATTAAAGACATATTGTATGATTATTTCTTAAAAATAAGGTTTTACTAATCTTGGTAGTAGTAGCAGCAGCCTATTATGTACATTCTACTAAACAATAGTAATATATTTCTGACACAATCCCTTCAAGGTTAAACCAAACTTTTATTTTGACTGGTTGCTGTGAATATCTTTACATTTCTGTGAGTAGGCCAATAGACCAATTTCGAGCAGACATCACAGTTACTGTTCCTCACATGCAGCTGTGCGCGCATAGTAGTGGCAGAAAAAAACTGGGAACAATTGGAGGGAAATGGGTAAAACCCATGGAATAAGAGAAAAAAAAAATATTGAAGCTAAACGCAGATGTTTAAACCGACAGACTATGGATGAAACCTACCTATTGTTTAAATCCAATTTAAACAATAGGTCTATATAATATTCATATAGGGGACATATTGTATTAGCCCTACAGTTGAAATACATGCATGAAATACTATTTAAACCTATAACAGTTTACATAACATTTACCTATTTTATCACAATTCTGAGTTTTTTTTTTTTCTTGCAAATTCAGGTTTATATCTCCTAGTTCGGACTTTATAACTTTCTTCAAGTCAACAATTGCGAATTTGTCAATTCTGAGGGAAAAGTGTGGAATTATAAACTAAAAAGAAAGAATGATGGGTTGATTTTTATTACACGAATTGTGAGATATAATCTCGGAAACACAAGAAAAAAGTAAAAATTTTGAAATATAAACTCAAAATTACACTTTTTATTATTTTATTCCATGACTTGAATAGACTGCTCCATTAAAACTGTCATTTTCTGCCAACAGATAGGCTCCGCCCTGAAAAAAAAGTCACTGTTTGCAAACACTGATATTGGTCTATATGATATGGGGATAGTTTGACTCAAATGAAACAGTCATGTGCTCTTGAAGTGACTGTGAAAGTGGCAGTTTTGGAGATGTCGTTCGCACGCTTCAGTACAAGTGGTAAACAAAACCACACGTCTACACCATTCATTGACACAGAGACACGCAGAATTCATATTTAAATAGTCGTTTTGCAGCTTAATATTTACAAATACTGGTGGGAGTGTGCTCACGTGTGTGTGTGTGCGCACGCGCATCGGCGCCACCATAACGTAGAGACCGAAATTACATGCCGTTGTGTAAATAAGATAAATAACATAAGGCTATTTAGTTTGTTTAATAAAAGAACAAGGTATAGACCTGTTATATCGGAAAGGTAATTTTAAATTGGGCCGCCCCCATAATATAATGGCAGGGGAAACACTGTTGGAAATTAAAAGCTAGTACATTAAGGATTGGCATTATCTGTGAGGTTTGAATCTGTATTTAGTTTTTTCTTCCATTGTAGATATTTTTCTTAACGTATTCAGTCTTATCCTTGTTATACAACTAGATTTTACACAATAAAATGATATTTACTAACATTTAAACTGGCTAATTTTGTTATTTTGTTCTATAGGCCAAGTCATTAAAATTCTTTTTTTTTTTTTTTTTTTTTTTTTTTTTTATTAATCTAAAATACCAAAACTTGCTGCGTTCTCACAGAGCTGACCTTTAGAAAGAAAGCACTGATCATAAGTGATGTGCCGTAGGTGTATGGCCAGTAATAGGCCTGATTTTTCTCTCAGGCTTGCTTGGCCACAAAATAGCAGATAGCATTATCCTGAACCCATTTCCACACAGCACAATTAGACATGAGATGCGTAACCTTTTCTTCAATAATGCATCCTACGACAGAAGTGCCACCCCTCCTTTTCCTCTCAGTTTGAATTCCAGCCGTAATACCACTGATAAAACAGATGTGATGGGTCAGACACAGGAAGCACAGGAATATTTTATTCCCCACATGCTGTCCTAACACATTAGGACAACAACATGGTTGTGTGAATATGGTTTTCTATGCAGTAGTTCATGCCGTTCCATGAATTCCTGTAAGTAAACAAGTAGCTTATTTGTGAGTCCAGATACCAGCCATCTGGGTTAGTGTTGCAGGGTTTTCACAGGTTTGCAACTCTTTCTTTCGAGTTAGAAAGGGGTGGGAGGATGAACAGATCTGCAATGACACGCTCCATTACTCCTTCTTTGCATCTGCAATAAAGCTAATTGTTGGGTTTCCCCTGTTTAAGCCCAGCGTAGCTACAGTTCACAATAACACTAATATTCAAGACACTGACGACAATAAGCATGGTCTGCGTTCCTCGTAGACCTATCAGAAAGAGCACACCGGCACAAATGGATCACAAATTCCCACTCATGTTCCTTCGGAAAGTGAACTAACATCTTTTAATTTACAGATCACCCATAGCCCACAATCAGAGCGTTAAGTGCTCTGGGTTCATTATCTGGTGGCATATGGTGATGCATTTGCATAATACGCTAATACTTAATCCAACTCTCTTCCTTTTATCCTTCACTGTGCTATTGGCAATGTACAATTTGGTGCAATTAAACTTTTCCCTGAGATGTATACTCATTGTTCTTCCGTCTAATTAAGTCTTCAAACTTAATGAAACAATAGGGAAGAACACACCTTGACTCACAACCTGATCGTTGTAATTTCGCTCTGTGTGTATTGGAGGGTTGTCTCTAAATGTGTGGGGTACGCTACATTATTATGCCTTTAAATATTTATTTGCTGCTTCACCAGCCCAGAAATTACTAGAACAAAAGGAAAAAGACAGAGAATGCCAGTCATGATGACAGTGGCTAATACTTGGTATTTGTCTCATTGCTAGTCGTCTCTTACTGTTTGCAAGAGCTACGCCGTCACACGGGTTTTCATAGCAACATTCAAGTAGATTTTTGTTTCCTACTTAATGGCAATGAATATTGCTGCAGATTGTTGATGTGCAGAAAAAAAGAAAAGAAAAGAAAAGAAAAGAAAAGAAAAGAAAAGAAAAGAAAAGAAAAGAAAAGAAAAGAAAAGAAAAACAGTGAAAGGGAAATCTCTTAAAATTAGCTCACTTTCAAACACGAGCCATGACATTGGATTTTAAGTTTGCTGTAGAGAGAGAGAGGCAGGGAAAGTGCATTGCTGTTATCACAGTTCAATGCATCTCTCATTGCTTGCTGTCCTTTTACTCTGTTGTATTTCCTCAGAGCTGCTTCCTCACCTGTTCTCAATATTTAATGTGGTGGAGGGTCTTTTGGGGTTGTAATGAAGTGGAGGTCAAGAGCTTCCTCCAGCTTCTTTTCTCCAAACTGGCCCTGTAAATGTCAGATGTCTGTGAGAAGAGAGTCTGAACTTCCCCCCGTCTATCTCAGACAGTCATCTCTTATTTCTCTTCATCACTGCCCACTCTTTTGCTCCCTTTATTTCTGCCAACCTTCCTCAGAATTCATCTCAGAGCCCTGACCTCTACTCAGCCATAAGCTGAGCTTTTTCCATGTTATACTGCCACCTCATCAGCCTTTTTTTCTGTCACTCATCTCCCCTCTACTACCATTTCTTTCCTTTTCTGATTAAAGGCGGAGAAAATCCACCAAAACAAAATGAATTTGACATGTGTGATGTGTCTGGTTATGGATGGCTTCACAGAATGTTTCTTTTCAACAGCGTTTTTGGTTGTTGTTGTTTTTTGGCCCTCAGAGGACATAGTCGTTTATTTTGGCAGAGATGGAGAAAGACGTAACTCATCACCTCCCGCACTTCAGTTTTGTGTGATTCTGGCCATTTTGGTGGCCTTAATAATTTATTCATCCCTTTATTCCCTAAGCTGACAAAATGGTGTGTGAAGAATCAGGCTATGTTCCATTCCACTGACCATCTGATGGGCAGGCTTCTCTAAAGACCTGGCCACAATGCTAGCGTTTGGCTGGTTCATTTAGAGAAAACAAGAGGTCCAAATCTAGCAGCACTGGGGCTTTGTCAACAGTGAATAACAAGCAGGCCAATTACAACTCAGTTACCAAAAGAACAGGGGAAACGGTTGTGAGTAACAACAACTCCCAAACGGTGAGAGGAAACTAGGTTTATGGAACAGATGATGTGGAAGATAAAAGAATTTGTTGAACAGCCCGGTGGGCCAATATTTCAGGCGAGGGATATGGATAAAAGCTTCCAATTTTTGTGTTTATACATAATAAGTAGAATAAATTCAGCTTGCAATACCGGGAATTTAACAAGTATGGCACTGATAACCTTCTGTAGCCCTTGGCATTCATAGCCATGTATCCGCGATATCCAAGGTCTCATATTAACTTTTGGATGGAAATCTGTCTCGAATGAATTATGATTAAAAAATAATCCCAGGGGTTTGTAATCAGTAATTTTGTTTACTCTAGTCAATCGCAGGGCCCCAGATCCAGGTTGTGATGTGGCCCTTTCTCTGCTAGGTTCTGAGGATTTGAAAAGATATGTAAATTATATTATTTTCTCTACTATGCCTCTTAGTTTCTCAGGGAATTATAATAGGACAAGATGCATGATTGATTACATGTATTTAGCTAAATTTAACTATCTGAAGAGCTCATTTCCTCAGAGGGAAATTGCAACTAAATCAATAAGGATGAATCCTATTTTTTAATAAAAGAAAGAAAGAAAGAAAGAAAGAAAGAAAGAAAGAAAGAAATGTGTATGAACTCAGTTGGATTGGAACATCTGGTGTTCTATAATGTATAAATTCTTTTCACTTGATATGCTAATTAAAATTTTAGGTGAAAAAGCACTCAAAAGATTAGTGGGACAGTCCCAGCACATGTTCTCGGATCCTGGTTTTCCTTCCTATTGACATTTTAAAGAGAGGGGCATTCAGTCAGTCCATCTCTCCAAATGTTATTTGTGTCATTTTCATTTTTAACCCCGAGATTAACAAAAATAGCATGGAACGAGTGAATAATTTGTTTAGTTCTGATTCTAGTGGTTGGGTTAATTGGAAGCGGTTTGGTCACAAAGGCATACATTTGTAAATGAGGCAGATAAACCTTTGGCTAGACAAGGAGCATTTTGTTTGACACAGGAATTCTGTTGTTGGCTGTTTTGGTTGTCAAGTACTCTGGGAAGGCAGGATGTGTACTGGGCCTACAATGGGCCTTTCAGCTAAGCATTTCAGATGCACGGCGATGCTGTCCCGCCTCTTTTCACAGTGACCTAATCTCTTTATCAGGCACCTTCAATGGCAGATTCAGTCTTCAGCCTTGCCGGCGAGATCATAGAGACCAGGAGGCAGACGCTTCTAACTGACCACCGTCTAACCTCAGCCAGCGTTTTGAGTTCCCACAAGTGGACAAGGGTTATAGCGATTTAAAAAAAAAAAAAAAATTATTTTTTTTAAAACATTTACATAATGTTACTAAATCAGTTTTAGGGTTAGGCTTAGGATTTGTTCTTTTTTTGTACAGAGTCACTTTTTGTATCACTTTATATACAAATCTTCAGTAATAAATAAATAAATAAATAAATTCTCAATAATTCTGAACTTTGAACTTACTTTGTGTAAAGATTCTCCTTTTGTTTTCTGCTAAATCAATTGTAGAAATGACTTTTTTTCTACATGACACCATGTACAGATATGCTCAATAAAGGAAACATAATCTGTTTTGTCTGTAAAAGTAACCAAAAATATATTAAATGGAATTAAATATGTTATAAATTTCAAAGAAAAGAGAAAAATGTAGAAAAATAAACTAAATACAGAATGAACCAGAAAGGGAATATTTTGTCCCTCCATCTAGTGGCCTATTTTTGTTTAGTGCTTGTCAATGAGGGTTTGCATCAGTAAACTCATTCACACTCCTGGATCCAATACCCTCAGGAATCTGCCAGTGTTGCAATGCTACATCTGTAAAGCGGGCATTGTCATTCCATTTGTGGGGCTGTTTGTCTTTGATGCAACTGCTTTTCCATCGCTTATATCCTCTCTGAATCATTCATCACTCTCGCATTAAGAAGGCATTTTAGGTTTGGCTGGATCACTGTAATGCCAAACTGCACTTAATTTCACACCACTGTAAATTCTGTTGTGTCAGGAAGGCTCGTTTTAGTCCTCTTTCTATCACGGAGAAGCTCAGCAGTAAATAGTTTGGGGCCTCAGGGACTCGTCCAGCCTGAGGTTTTAATTGTTATAATTTAATGCAGGGGTGTCCACATCCTCTTGACCCCTGTTTGCTGGGCTTTGTAGGTTACAGTAAGGCAGAAATTATGTCCAGCTGCCTGACATTGTGGGTGGCCCATGGGTGGACATTCTTTTAAGAAAAGCAGCCACTTCCCTTTCTAATTAGGCTGTTAAACATTAGCACTACAACTGTTGGAGGAGAAGGATGTAATGGCCTTTTCAGTGAGAACGGCAAAGGGCTGTACACTGTTTGTCACTTCCACAAGGACACGGGGCTCGTGAAGGCCAGCAAGGCGTTCATTAACATGACAGTTAGGCTGGCATCGTAAAACTGAACTGGCTTGTAATGGAGAAGCCCGGACCCTGCTGAGAGACCGGGACAGTGCGGTGTATGGGGGGCCCTAAACTAAAGACCACCATCCATACAAATTAGCCCACCACTCCCACGAAAAGCAAACAAGCTATACTTCCGTCTTTCATTTTATGCCAGAAAGACATGTTCATATCTGCACAGTCCCTTTCTTCTTTTGCTATTTTCCCATTCACCTTCTGTATGCACCTTTTACCCCATAGCAAACCATTTTTTCTTTCATGCCCACTCGCGTGATTGTTGACCTGACTGCTGTCTGTGTTTGAAATGCTCTCATTGGTAACAGTCAAGAATGTTTGAATGAAAGCACAAAAGCACTGACTGTGCTGCCTAGAGAGTATAAAACCATTGCTTTTGAATTGCATCATACGCTCCTTGACGTTATGTCACTTGTTACATACCATACATACAGTATACATATTAAAGTACTTTATTTCTTCATGCTTCTTCTCAAATCTGAGCTTTGAGCAGAACAGTTACTGCTGAAATTTTTTGCTTTGCTTTCAGTGAAAAACTCTGCTGTGTTTTATATGCAGACAGTTCAGGATGAGCCAGTGTGCATTGTTTTTCAGAAGTGTCTTAACGCAGAATAGAGGCATGTGGGGGATTTCAAAAGCACTGCTCCGAGCCGTATTTGAAGCAATGGAAATGGGAGATTTTGAGTGGCATGAAAGCTGACAATTCTATAACTTCTTAACTTGGAGGTGTTTCTCTGCTTCTGAGGGTTATTTGGGGCACAGCATATCGTCACTGGAAGCAGAAACTCTTGGTTGCAGACGGTGTTTTGTTTCCTTTGGCCTGACTTTGAGGTCAAGTCAAACATTATTTGTGTGGTGTTTGAAACATTGCTTGTAGTTTCAAAGCAACTTCACAGAAAATGTTTAGAACTGGTATTAGGATCAGTCTGAGATGATCAGAATTATATGTGTAAATGATGAACACAGTCCAAAATATTTTGTGATCCGATCCATTCTGATGTGCATGGACCACATCCCATTTGTAGTGTAAACACTAATCTGTCCTGATGCGACTATAAGGTTTTTAAATGCTACAGTGTTTATAATTTATTTCAATCTTATTTTAATAATTTTTAAGGGTAGCTTTTATTTGAGTTTATGCTATTATTATTATTATTACTAATTTTTGTACTCTTTAAAAGTGTGAATCAGTAAGTTAATTTATTCTATTTTATATTCATGAAAGAATAATGAAAAAAATGTTTCACTTTTTCCACAAAAAAATATAAAGCTGTACAACATTTCAACACTGATTTCAAAATTTGTCATCACAGCATATTAGAATGATTTCTAATCATGTGAGACTGATGACTGGAGTTACGGCTTCTGAAAATTCAGCTTTGCCATCTGAGGAATAAATTACGTTGTAAAATATATTCAAACTACTGTATTATTTCACAATAGTACTGTTCTTACTGTATTTTTATTTTTTATCAAATAAATGATGCCTTGGTGAGATTATTATTATATATATACTGTATATATATAGTATTAAGTGGATAATTTGAAGTTTAAATTGGTTTTACCAATACATACAAAATATATTGGTTTTTACTTTTTCTTATTTTTTTTTTCTTCCGTGTGCATTGTGCATAGTGCATAGGACCAACCTCTTCCCACTGAGCACCTATATAAGGAATTTGTAAATGCAGGTGGTGAAGAAGGCAGGCAGATGCTATCATTTATCACAGCCCTTCTGTATGCAAGCAAAGCAAATCCTGAGGCTAAGAACAGAGAGAGGGACGAAAAAGAGAGCAATTTCCATGCTTGTTGATGCCACGCTGACAGATATAGTCGCCTCTGAGATTAAATCAAATTCACAATGAACACATCTGATACTAACACAAAGCTTGGTGAGAGCTTCGTTATTAACATTGTTATTTATTCCGTCATCCAGTTATTCCGCCTCCCATCCAGCATGAGCAGAAAACATTATTGCTTGGACGGAGGGTGCCCAGTGGGTCATTATGGGTCAGTGCAGGTGTCCCTGGAAATCCTGTTGGGTAGCTATTCACACTGAGGTGGTTAGACCCACTCTGACCATTTCCCCCTCGGTCTCTGTCGTCAGTATGCAGCAAACACAGTCGCTGAGTCCCTCCATCGGAGGTGGCTTTTCAATTACTGAGCGAAGCTGCGGGGGAAAGGCACTTGACAAAAGCCATGACATAAACCATTTATAGTGCGGCTCCATCATGGCCCCAATGCCAAACCAGGCTGGACGGTTCATTTAAAAGAGAAATTAATCACACATGGTTTCAGGCACACAATAACAGATTATGACTGGCTAGTGGCACCTCACTGAGTCCAGGGATACAATTTTAAAAAGACACTTAAATGTGTGGAGAAATGCATGGGGTTTGTGCACCTCTTGAAAGACAATTGTAGTCCTATGATTTTAGCTTATTTCAGAGCTGCTGGTGAACACAGACTTTGTGTTAAAATGAGAAAGAGAAGAGAATAAAACTGCATAAATGTGTATTTAGTTTTAAGTAACTAGCTAAAAGTAGTGATGCTACAAAGTATATTTTTCATTTTTCACCTCTTTTCAAAACACTGACAAGGAACTTTTTTTTTTTTAATCCTCAAAAATATTAAGCATACTTTTTTATTCAACATAATACAAATAATAAATGGTTCTTGAACACCAAGAGTAGTGTATCCTCTTAAAATCTTAAATGTTTCTAGCTACATTTTGTTAATAAATTAAAGCATTTTTCTTAATAAAAGGGTTATGTACTTTAAATTATAACTTTGGAATATACAGTTTCAAAGGTCCTTACCCAATAGTGTCTTATATTTTAAGTTTCACACAATGAGTGTAATATATTCCCTCATTATCACGTCTTACTGTAATATGGAAGATTACTGTCTCTGCAGCTCTGCAGCGAGTTTGCGAGTCTGGGCTCACTTTTTATTAAACCACTGGAATAATTCATTTTCATGAATTATTCCATATTGTAGTCTGTTAAATAATTGGGCAAATGATTGTGGAAAGTATGAGACGTGGGGAAAGATTGTCAGGGAGAGCCACTGAAAGACCAAACTGAAAATGAGAGAAGCAGTAAGAGAAAGACAGATGGAGGGGTTCTGTGCAAAATGGCCAGGAAGCCGTTGAATCCAGCATACCACAACTAATCAAGCATGATGGAGATTGTAAGCATAAAAAACAGAAACCTTTATAATGTTGAAAATGACAGATTTAGTCATTAGCCACAGTATGGAGCACACATTGGGAGTTACATCTGCCTTTCCCCCATGAGTAAGGGGTGTGAGAGCGGGGTTTGAGAGCCACTGCCTTGATGAATGAGGCTCAACTGGTGCCGATTAACGGAGCGTCCATGAGTGGCTGAGATACAGATGCCAGATCATCTTCTAAAAATCTCCCTCTCAGCAGCTCGGCCCGCATCCTTTTTCAGTGATTCTTTACTCTTTTGTAGCCTTTTAAAGCTGCATTTATTGATAATTCAAGCTTATTGATTTCATTCTTTTTTTATCGCACTCACAGAAGGTTGTGGAGGGATCCCGTCCGCTTCAGATCGTCTGAGTGGATGAATCAAACCCACATTAGGCATTCCAGGATGCGTTTAGCATTCACGAACACAGGCCAGAGACTCTTTTAATTTGGCAGGCGACAGTGGGTGTATGTCAGCGGCCCTACCTCACCTCTGCGTCCCGAGGTAATGGCTGTTTAAAAGGAGGCGGCGATTATAATGGAAAGTATTTTTTTTTTATCCCTTCCGGAATGGCTGCAGACTGTGACTCACGTAACTTGGTATTCATTGGAGGCTGTCACAACGCATGCAGCTCAGGGCCTACTCTTATCAAGATAACCATTCAGCTGCTCACAGCTTTTGAGCACTGAAAGAAATAGAGCAAAATAAATAAATAACTCTGAAAATAAATAAAAAAGTGCATTCTATAGGTCACTTTCCAATGACAACAGCCAAGGAATGAAGAAAAATAGTACATTCTTATCATAAGGGAAGGGGTGAAGCCTTATCTCTGTAAGATTATGTATCTTTTATTTAGCTCCTGGCACCCATAATGCACCATAAGCATTAAAGTTTAAGTGCTAATTAATCACAAGGTTTATATTGACTGCTAAATTGTGATCCCAAAAGTTCAGGAATGAAAAAAAAAAAAAACGTGCCAGACTACCTTCAGGCTTATCTCATTGCTAATGCTCATTTTGGCTTAAAGACAGAGTTTTTGAAGTGTCCTTTACTTATCTCTCAGCCTATCTAAATGTTGGTTTATCTCCCATGTATGACTAGGCTCGTTGCATGGCCGTCTTTTCTATTAATGATGATTTTATCAGAATGCACCTCGGCTATGCAAACAGGGCATCAATGTTGTGCAGGCACAAAGCCCCATTTAATAGCAATTTACAGTTTTCACAGCTTGTTCTTCAGCTCTCTTCATTTCTAAAGATTTCTGTAAATAGATTACTACAATCAAATATGCTGCTGCACAAATCCTATTAGAAAGCACTAGAGTGGAGAAAATCATTTGCAGTTTGATGTGAAGAACTATAGACAAATAATAAAAACCTAATGATTTACAAAATTAGGGTCAGATAGGTGGAACTGCAATAATTCGATGAGCATACCGGGAGAAACATTGCTTTTCTTTTATCAGATAAACACAATAGCAAATCTGACACCGGTCCCGCAGAGGCTTAATGCATGTTGAAAGCATATTGAATTTCCCTCAATTGCGGGTTTTTGCACAGGTAATATGATGCACTAGAAGCCTCTTCTTCAAAATAAATGGCAGTCAAGGAGGAAAAGTGGAGTGATTTAATTTGGCCTCGAGTCAGGTGTTCGCCAGCAGTGCAGGGTCAGTGACCTTTTTCAGGGGAAATAAAGGACAGTCATTCTGAGGCACATCTCATAATCTGTGAAATACATATTCAAAAGCTTATCCATAAACATCACCCTCGAGAGAGAAGTGGTGCCAGGAATATCAGCGTTCTATTGACCCATGCTTTCCTTAAGCTTCTGCGGCTCTCCACTTTTACATAAATTACCAATGCAATCACAGTTTTTTTATTTTTATTTAAGTCACACACACTGACACACACAGACATATAAATCCTGGTTTGCATGTTTGTGCCAGGCATGCTTCTGTAATCTCCTCCTCACCGAGAGGAAAATGCCAGGCGATTTTGATGCTGATGGTGATGATGCTTTGAGTTGGAAGCATCAGGGACAAAGTCATTACTTGGACTGCACCCTCACTTGAGGTTCCTCTTTGGAAGGAAACAAATGGCCTGGCAAAGAAATGAAAAAACAGAATAGAAGTCTAGCTGTGAAAAGAGGATAGCCATTTGTCAGCCACTCATTTCATGCCACTGTTGTCTCCCATACATGAAGCAGAAAAGCACAGTTGCTAGAATGGAGCTTGACTTTGAAAATGCCTTCTTAGCAACAGTTCACTGAATATGTATAGTTAGAGGTGAATAGAAGCGAGTCATACAGCTAGACAAGGTGACCTCGCTGTCTGACTCTTTTTTTTTCTCTGCTATTGAAGCTCTTATGTTTTCATCTCTGAGATGTTAATAAAACAATGTCCTTTGATTGCTAAATGAATTGTGTCCATTTTACCCACAGAAAAGCTGAGGAAAGCAAATTTTCTTTCTCCTCTCTCTCTCACACACATTCACATTCGGCCTTTCAGAAGCACTGGCAGTGTTCGCGTCTAAGAAGCTTTTGACTGTTCTTCGTGTCTGTAGGAGATTGGATGGCAGTTATTGGTTTTTGTGCTGCCCGTGTTGGGCACCGTTCATGGTGTTTGAGGATTATTTATGCAGTTTGTTCCCCCTGTCTGGTTTGAAATGCTGGAAATCAGGCCCAGAGGGTGTTGTTAAGATGCTAGAACTATCGATTAGTGTTTCTATCTCTTGACAAATCATTTAAAGTTGCTTTTTATTGTGCCGCTTTGGTTATACTTTGACTTGTACATTCTCTTACGCTGCCGTACAAGATGTCCACTTTTTGCTTTTCCTGAAAACACACAGCTTGGAAATGAGTAATTTAGTTTTGTCTAACATCTCTGTCATGTGTGGCAAAGATGAAGACTGTGGCATCGGCTCCACACAGCTGTGACCTGCATATTTAACCCGTAAACAAGTCTAATCTGTCCACCCGTGCTCTATGTTTGCCCAAACCCAGTTTCATCCTTTGCCCTGATTCGCTGAGGTTAGACTGTACCACACAAGATATATTACATAAAAAATGCAGCACATTCATGCAAAACACAACAGAGCCGTCAGATGCACTCACGCTGTCTATGCTTGGTTAAAGAGATACCTCTATTTAAAATGTTTATGTGGCAAGTCTTCATGTTTATGTGAAGGAGAGCTGGGGCAAAATATTTTATAATTTTTTTTTTTTTTTAAGCAGACGGCTCATCGGAGGTCCTACTCACTGTAATTATGAGGATAACTTGCTCTGCCAGGCTTCACGACTAGGCTGTTAATTACCCTTCTCATGCCTTAAGATTTGCAGTCTTGCAGCTAGGGAACAGCAAAACTCAATGGGCTGTGATTGGATATATGTGCTGGCAGATTTCTTTCTACTTGCATTTGCAAGTCTAGACAAACGTCTGTATCAAAGCTTTAGAGATAAAAATTGTCTGTATCAAAGCTTTAGAGGCCAAATTCAATTCGTTTTTTTTTTGTTTTTTTTTTTCAAATTGAGTTTAGCATTGACTAATAAAAACATTTCCTTTCAGCTCTACATGTGGTCACATGGAGAGAATTAAAAACACAATAATAAAATCATTTTCAATGTTTGGACTCACAAGTCGGTGAAAGTGTATCCAGGAAATATTGAAAAATGTATAAAAAATTGTGCTTACAGAAAGGACTGGTCAGAAATCCCAAAGAGATCAATTTTAATTATTTTATTAAATTGACAGCTGTAATCTTCAGTACAATTTACATCACATAAAGTATTTTGTCTTTGTACACATCCATATAGGGCTGCTTTTATATTTCAAGAAGGGGTTCCCTCGCAAGAGGATCATAAATGAGGGGTTTGTAGCATCAACATGCTTGAAAACCCTTAGTCTAGTCTACAACCAATTAGCTGAATGGTTTTCTTTTTCTTTAATTAGCATGCTGACAGTCTTCTTGTAAAAGTTTAAGCTTTAAAATTCATCCCCTTACAACTACAGCCATACACATTCAGACATCATGCCAATTATATATATATAAAAAAAAAAAATCCAACATCTAAAAACACATTCTGTTTCAATCTGCTGCACTCCATCTAACTGTTTTTGAATGCATCTTATGTAAAATAAATGCATTCCTTTGGGGTCAAGTGAACGTGAAACCAGCCTAATTATTTAGTCGATTAGTCGTCTAGTCATCAGGCAACCCACCATCAAGTCAATTTGTAAAATAAGTAGTTTTGCACATCCCTTGAATTTGATTTTTCAGACAGACCGTCTGCTTACAGTATAGTTAGGCCAGCCATATTTCTTCTTGACAGTTGCTGATATGTTTGTTAATTCAAACTCCCATGCGCCCTTCCTCCAATACTCCCTGCTGAGAGAGCATTTCTCATGTTCTCTCATTACTGTACCGAATCATTGATATTCAGAGAGTTCAGAGAAGTGACTGTGAGTCTGCCTTCTAGTTCCCAAAGTTGATTTGATGCTAGTGTAGCACTAAATGAAATTCAATATGTCACCAGAAGTCCTTTGTAGCCCATAGAATATAGCATTTAATAGTTTAACCTTTCTTCATCTACAACCACTGTTCTAGCGTGTAGAGATGTGTAAGGATGAAGGCTACAGTAATTTTCTCTCAGTGCTTTCTCTTCTATAATTGTCTGAAAGACTGAGGGTTATTTCAGTTTGTCATAATAAGCACTTAGTGTGTGATGTATTTGTCAGAAAGGTTTTCCAGAACAAAACAAACTCAGCTGTAATAAATAGTAGCACCTGAATGTACAGCTATATGAGAGAGCAGTTTTTTTTTTTTGTTGTTTTTTTTTTTGTTATAAATAAAAACATGCCTGTGATATTGACGTGGCTTTTGACATGCTTTGTGACTCTTTCAAAGTAAAATGTCCAATGAGTGGCACTAACAAAGTGTTCAGTTTTATCCAAAACCGATGAACATGAATTTTTCAATGTTTTATTACATTTGTTGGTTGAAAATGAATATCCAAAGAGCAATGCTCTACCAGTTGAGCAACCGAACAAGTTTACTACATTAAAAAAGACGTACATATGAAGCTGGTGATGTGATGCAAACATCAAAATTATCATTATCATGTACTATGGTAAAAGTTTTTTGAGGTCATAACATTGGATTGTTCAAATAACATAAAATAAGTCTTTATTAATCAGTAATCTGCCTCTGCAATCATAGTATTGGTGTTTTACCATCACTAGTGTTCATTTCAGCTGGAAACAGAAGTGAGTTGCATGAATAGGTAACAAGTGAAAGCAAAACCTTAAACAAGAGACCTTAGTAATACGATCCTAAATTGCACATATTTAGCAACATGGCCCACACCACAATGGTTCCCCTGGTCCTGTTAGGCACAGCACTTACGTATATATGACTTTCTCTTTCATAGCCTTGAAGGCAAACCCGTCCATTTAACTATAGTAAATGATTTTTCTGCATAAGTTGCCAGGATAGAACTGTTAAAAAAAAAAAAAAATAAAAAAAAATAAATCACAGCATGACCTTTGTGAATTAACCAGCCACTGTGGAACCCTCACAAAAAAAAGGTTTGCCAAAAGGATTCACAGACATGCAGACTGTGGAATTCATGGGAGAACTGCTGCCATTATGTGACTGACATTTTCCTTGATGCGCTCTCACTCTCAAATTGTTGTGTTCTTTTCATAGACTGGATTTTTATAACTGGCATTTTGAAAGAGCGAAGATGACTAATCTAACTTGAGAATAAGCAAGGAAGAATTTCTTGTTTTGGCTGGTTTGAGGAATGCTTTTGTACATGATATTGCATTTGGTTTCTTATTATTTGCTGATATGAATGCTAGGATATGAATTTCAAGTGGTCTGTAACAAAAAAAAAAATTGTTATGCATAACAATGTATTGTCAGACATTTGATGTTAGCATGTTGTACATTTCGGTTCAGTTTTCCCCATGCATCTTGTAGGGTGTAGTTGTTGATTGAATTATTTTGACTGATTGATGTGTGATGCATGTAAATGTCAGGTGGTTAAAGAATAAACATCCTCAAACCAGCGTTCTGAAAATGACTCCTGTGGGTAAGCATGCGTTCCCCTCCCATTGTTTTCTTACATCAAGATGTGACAGTTCTCATCACACTTGAGATATGCACTCTTACAAAGCAACTTGCATTAATGAGCACTGACTTCTAGTTGTTTTAGCAACCTTGCATTTTTATGAAACTCTTTTGCTAGAGCATGAACTAGAAATAATGCATGGTGTGATTTGGATCTTGGCTTGTAGCCTGGCTTTGCCATATGTCATGATTGTCAGCAGCCACTAATCCTGTCCCGTCTACAATGTGAGAAAAAAGGAAAGAGCAGAGATACCCAATAAATTAGTATGCTGGTGACATTTATGGAGGAGCGCGTCTCTTCATGTGCAGATCATAATGATTCTGTTGTCTTTAACCATTGACCAAAGGAGCAGGCATTAGCTTAACACACATGCTACTTATCGAAACAAAACTCTTAGCCTTTAGGGTTTTAAAGTTTAATTCCAGCCATATAGGTTAAACGACTAGATTTTTTGTCTTGTTGCCATGGTAGAAGACAGATTTTCTCCCAACTAGTTTATTGCTATAAATAGATAAGCAGCCTCCCATCCATCCAATTCTTCCCCCTAGAAGGATTCTCCTGGATTCTTGATGTGCCACGGATGCTTTTCAGACCTACTGGAACTATTGATTGTAAGCAAGACTTTCGATTAAACTGAGATACAAAAATGACAAATCAATAGTTGTGCTTCAGTTCAAAGCAATTACTGATATTTGCACCACTTTGATCAAATTTGTACACTCAAATTTGAAACATACCAGTTAGTCTACAAACAGCAGATGCTCTGGCAGAATATAGTCTATAACCATAACTTCAGAGCTCAAGTTTTTGACAAGTGGTTCAAGTATTGTACTTAAAAAATGACTCAATATTATACAGGTAATGAAAAATAGGGCAGTTTTTGAATAACAGTAGGCAAAATAATAATAATAATAATAATAATAATAATAATAATAATAATAAAAAACGGAATATACTACATGTTCTCAATAAATAAAGAAAAAATACAAGGCCCATATAAATAAAGTAGAACTCCCTTGTCGTGGGATTATAGTGATTTATAAATCCCAGAGGAATCAAATTTAGAGACACAAAACAAATGCAAACCCCAGAGGATTAACAATCTCATTTTCCAACTTGCTAGAATAAAAAGAGGATTGCCCTGCTTCCTTTGATACCTGCTAAATTACTCTCTTCTTAATTTAAATTTTATTTTTTTCCTGCTGCACAGTCAGTGTGACGGTGTGCACTGGGGCCTGGGAGCTCCGGTCAGAATCAACCAGACAGACGAGCCACCTTTTGTGCTGCTCTTGAAATGGTGGATTGTGTCAACTGCCATTGAAAGCCCTGTGAGGCTCATACACGTGTGTCTGGATGTGTGTGAAAAGGTCATTATATAAAGGTGAAAAAGCATTGGGTAAGATTTACAGGCAGTAATGCTTAATTCAGTGGAGGATTGGTTGAGGAAGATACTCCTTAACAGAAGAGACATGATGATAAGGCGATGTCCTCTGCCTTGCAGCGATTTAAAGGTTATTCTGCTAGGTACAACAGATGAGTGTCATGAATTATCATTTGATGCGGATTTGATATTGTTGTGACTGTGTTAGGACTGCTTATGGTATTGAAGAATAGTGATAATATCACTCAACAGTCTTTTCAAAGCTTTTAAATTACATCTGATTAGTTTATTTGGAACTACAGTTCCTTTATTGAAATTTCCATAGAAAAATTGCTGGAAGAGATCTAACTTTTTGGTGGTTCACAACCAGTGGTTGACAGAAACACAATGGAGAGGTGATACATTAACATTCATGAGTTATACATTTCACAAGAAAGTGTAAGTGACGTGACATACAGCCAAGTATGGTGACCCATACTCGGAATTCGTGCTCTGCATTTAACCCATCCAAATGGCACTCACACACACACCGTGAACACACACCCAGAGCAGTGGGCAGCCATTTATTCTGTGGCACCCGGGGAGCAGTTGGGGGTTCGGTGCCTTGCTCAAGGGCACCACAGCCATGGTATTGAGGGTGGAGAGAGCACTGTACATTCACTCCCCCCACCTACAATTCCTGCCGGCCCGAGACTCAAACTCACAACCATTGGATTATGAGTCTGACTCTCTAACCATATATATATGGACACTGTACAAATTGTGAGTAAAAAAGGAATGGAATAATTTACAAATCTCATAAACTTAGAATATAGATAACATATCAAATGTTGAAAGTGAGACATTTTGAAATGTCATGCCAAATACTGGCTCATTTTGGATTTCATGAGAGCTACACATTCCAAAAAAAGTTGGGACAGGTAGCAATAAGAGGCCGGAAAAGTTACATGTACATATAAGGAACAGCTGGAGGACCAATTTGCAACTTATAAGGTCAACTGGCAAAATGATTGGGTATAAAAAGAGCCTCTCAGAGTGGCAGTGTCTCTCAGAAGTCAAGATGGGCAGAGGATCACCAATTCCCCCAATGCTGCATCGAAAAATAGTGGAGCAATATCAGAAAGGAGTTTCTTAGAGAAAAATTTTAAAGAGTTTGAAGTTATCATCATCTACAGTGCATAATATCATCCAAAGATTCAGAGAATCTGTAACAATTTCTGTGCGTAAGGGTCAAGGCCGGAAAACCATACTGGATGCCCATGATCTTCCGGTCCTTAGACGGCACTGCATCACATACAGGAATGCTACTGTAATGGAAATCACAACATGGGCTCAGGAATACTTCCAGAAAACACAATCCACTGTGCCATTTGCCGTTGCCGGCTAAAACTCTATAGGTCAAAAAAGAAGCCATATCTAAACATGATCCAGAAGCACAGGCATTTTCTCTGGGCCAAGGCTCATTTAAAACAGAATGTGACAAAGTGGAAAACTGTTCTGTGGTCAGACGAATCAAAATTTGAAGTTCTTTTTGGAAAACTGGGACACCATGTCATCCAGACTAAAGGGGACAAGGACAACCCAAGTTGTTATCAGCGCTCAGTTCAGAAGCCTGCATCTCTGATGGTATGGGATTGCATGAGTGAGTGCGTGTGGCATGGGCAGCTTACACATCTGGAAAGGCACCATCAATGCTGAAAGGTATATCCAAGTTCTAGAACAACAACATATGCTTCCACCCAGACGTCGTCTCTTTCAGGGAAGACCTTGCATTTTCCAACATGACAATGCCAGACCACATACTGCATCAATTACAACATCATGGCTGCATAGAAGACGGATCCGTGTACTAAAATGGCCAGCCTGCAGCCCAGATCTTTCACCCATAGAAAACATTTGGCGCATCATAAGGAGGAAGATGTGACAAAGAAGACCTAAGACAGTTGAGCAACTAGAAGCCTGTATTAGACAAGAATGGGACAACATTCCTATTCCTAAACTTGAGCAACTTGTCTCCTCAGTCCCCAGACGTTTGCAGACTGTCATAAAAAGAAGAGGGGATGCCACACAGTGGTAAACACGGCCTTGTCCCAACTTTTTTGAGATGTGTTGATGCTCTGAAATTTAAAATCAACTTATTTTTCCCTTAAAATGATACATTTTCTCAGTTTAAACATTTGATATGTCATCTATGTTGTATTCTGAATAAAATATTGAAATTTGAAACTTCTACATCATTGCATTCTGTTTTTATTCACAATTTGTACAGTGTCCCAACTTTTTTGGAGTTGGTTAGTGCTCATTTATAACCCCTGATTTCAACAAAGAAAGGTCCTGAGAAGATTGATAACAAGTGTGATCGTGTTCCCCTGACTACATATCCTTTGTTTACTCCCTGCTGATCTACAGGTCCAAGGTTCTGTGTTATTATATCACTGCCTTTTCCCATTTTGAATCATTTACACCTAATCTGTGGCTTGAGGGTGTCTCAAATGGGTCCTGCTGGTAGGTAGTTGTCACCAGATGTTTTAAGGAAGACAGAGTATCTTTGTTGAGTCAGCGGTGCATGACAGGGGTGGATTGGGTCGGAGGATTGAGGACAGGCATCTCCTTGTTTTAACCACCTCTCAAGGTCTCTAAGCCGTAGTAAGAGGGAAGCTTGAGCGTCAAATTGCTTGTGTTGAGAAACAGATGCATTCCCTCTAATGCAGTTAGAAATGGTCCAAAAGCAGCTTAATATTTCTTTTTTCTTTTTTTTTTTTTCGAGCACAAAAATTCAGACTCTGCAGTTTCTGCTATTGTAGTTGTGTTTTGTAGTTAGTTTGTTTTTTTCCTGGTATTAGGGCTTTTAAATGCTTGCTTGGTCTAGAAACAGGCTGGGTAAATGCCATAATTTTTTGCAGTCCCTGCCCTCCACAGTACACCTCTTTGTGAAGGGATTAGGGATATAGATTCAATGTCACAGCCTTCTGTTAAAATGAGTCTATGTCTTCATCATTGATAAGAGGAAATTGGACACAGTGAAGTGCTTTATGTTCCCTGGTTTTGATTTCCCTTTGCTCATGTTGTTTACCCTCAACCCTCCCTTCCTCTTCGCTTCGTCTTGCTCATCACCTTGACGTCTTCTGTGTTTGTTTAACAACCATAGAGACAGTTTCCGTTCTGCTGCCCGCACCCATGAATGAGATCTGTTCAGTGGCTATGAAATTGTTAGTTTAACATGTTGCTTTGCATTTTTGCTATTTTTGATAGCCTCAATCCTTTTGCAGAGCTGTTCTGGCTGAGCAAACTGTCTACAATTGTCTATATATATAGCCATGGCAATATGGAAAGATTTCTCAGCCTATCAGATTCAAGGACCATGTCTTGTGCAGACTATGCAGATGAGCAAAAGAAGTGACATACATACATACGGTATATATATATATATATATATATATATATATATATATATATATATATATATATATATATTATATATATATATATATATATTATATATATATTCAAAATACATTGTAGGATTGGATCGTTTTTAACCCAGCCTTACACTATTATATAGTTTTTGACTTAATGTGACAGACATGCCTCCATTCCAATCTCAGTTGTGTGCCGTTCTATGCCAGAGCAGCTGGATAATCATTTTCAGTCTCTCTCCTTTTCAGTTGAGCACACTATTGAAATGGCTCTGAGTTTTAATTTCTCTGTTTACCAATTCACTGAATTAACCTCTCCTCAGAGGAGATGCTTGGTGAAAAGGTATTAAAAATCGGGTGATGTTTATCAATGCACCATTTGCTTTTCAATCATCTTTGAAAAAGTCAAACAATAAAGCTGTCAGTCAAGTGACTTTGGCAAGGAAACAGCTTGCAGATGTTAGCGGTAAAGAGAGTGGTTTTAAAAAATAAACAACCTACTCGGAAATTCAGAAGAGGGAATATTATTGAAATATGCCTAGTGATCCGATAAGTTGTCTGGGCTCCAGGACTTGAAATGGCTCGCTGAATACACCCAAATTTGTCGCAGTAGCATAATACTCTCATTTCTCACTCATTCCAGTGTCTCCCTACATAGCATTGATGGGATCCATGACTTTTTTGCCTGCTGTCCCCCAAACCTCAGGAATCCCTTTGCCTCAAATCAATTCCAGACACCGCAGTTTCCTGCTTCCTGGATCCTCCGGGACGGGGCTGTCTGAAAACCTTGACTAGTCCTCCATTTTCCAGGAAATGAAAAGGTTTGGAAATGAGAGGCTTTGGCAGCGCCTCACCATTCACCTCTTTGTAACAAAGCTGCTTAAAGAAAAATATGCAAGCACGTCTTACACTCTGACAGAAATATTCTGGGCCTTGTGCGTGAGACAAAAGAGAAGACACGGGGCCTTTATTAGTCTTGTACATTTTAATAATGGATGAAGTGTCTTGTGGGTGATTGAAGCTCTGAGGAGATGCAGCTGTCGTTAGTCAGTGTTTTTATAACCTAGTCATTAGTATTCTTGGATATACAGTGAAGCTATGAAGTGCTTGTTGAAATTGCACAATAACCGAAGACATAATTAGGATGTTATTGATGTGTAAAGAGTGGAAAAAGAAGAAAGGAACAATTATCTTAAATTATTAGAAACCATGTTAAATTACATCCAAGAAGTCAATTGAGAGGCTATAGAACTCAGGAATCATCATTCATGGCTGAATATTTTAAAGTCAGTCATGCATGCGTTTTTCCGTAGACCCCAATGACTCTGTCATTAATACCGTCATGAACGTCTCCTTGAACTGATTATCTGTCAACTTTTGTTTTTGTTCTCAATTTCCTTAATAATTGCTCAAATATTATTCTTGTATTGCTTTCAGTTTCAATGCCATCATCTACAATATATGCAGAGGGAAATTAATAATTTTTCAGTACATTTAAACATCTATTCATGCAAATTAACACAGCCTTATTGCTGTATTAATTTTTGTTATTATTTAATTGTATTTCGTACCGTTTTTTTTTTTTTTTTTTTTTTTTTTGCGGGGTATGGCAAAAAAAAAAAAAAAAGCACAGACTGGCTGGGAGGATTTACAGATTGTTATTAATACACCCATATTCGTGCTTGCATGAATAAACAGGATGATATTTTTTTTTAGTGGAGATGAATAATGAGAAGAATTATCATTACCAGGCATGTGCAAAAGCTGATTCTAGTTGTTAATAATTATAAAGCTGTAATGAGTTTTGATAGCTTGGTTGAGTGGCTCAAACACACGCCACACCAAATGTAGGCCCACCTGAGTATGGGTACACAGCAATGACCCTTACTCTGTAATGAGTGTTAGAAGTTGTGCCGTATACATTTTTAGAGTTTGTTATCAGGACATTTTGCTGTTTCACTCCGTCTGACGGAAGGTGATGTTCTATTGGAAACAAATTCACCTCGTAGAGTGGATAATCGAGGTATGCAGGGAATACAAGGCACACACTGTTGCCTTTAGGCATCTAACCTTCATGTTGTTCTCGGTAATATAAGTAGAGTGCTGAGCCTTGTTTGCCCTAGTAAGGTGATACTCAGTTCTCTTCTCCAAGGGCACGTGCTGCAGAACAGACAGTGGCGGAGCCTTGGGCTCTTCTGAAATAACATCATGAGAAAGTGTAAGGGTGTTCATCTCTGTAGTCCAACTTACAGGACTCCACCACTGTCGATCCAAGCAGCTCACCGGTTAATAGCAGCTGTGGTTTTCCACTTACATACAGCAGTGATGGCAACAGCAGCAGCATCAGCATCAGCATCAACATCTCAAACAGCGGCAAAAGCAAAGGCTTTCCCTCACCTCCATAACTAAGAACCCTGGCCACAACTGTTAGCATATTCATAATCCAGTCCTCTCAGAGGAAGTTCGGGAGGCAGGAAAGGAGAAAGAGGCATGAGCATTGGTCACCTTTTTAGAATACAAATCAGCTCTTTAGCCATGCACTGCAGTGAGCCAGGCTGAGGGATTTTTGTTTGCGAAAACACCTCCACCGATTAGTCTCTGTAATTGAACGGCAATTAAGAGTCAGGTTTCGCCCTGTGAGCACAATCGCTGACCAGGGGAAGTACTGCTGGGTAATGAGAAACCAAAAAGCTCTTTTCACTGTGACAGCGTTGGAAAAGGCTTTGATGGCGGAACTTTGAAGTGAATAGATACACATCTCAATTCCCAGGTCCATCACGAGCACGTGTAGTGTTTAGAGGTTATGACTTCCTGTTACATTGCCGCTTTTTAAAAGCCTTCTCGTTTCCATGCCTCAAAGAGCAATTAGTCATTTGAAAGCAATTATTTTTATTTCTGACTTTTGGCCATGGAATTATGGTAGAAAGTACAAAAGGTTTTGGCCTTCATCACACTTTTGTTTAGGGTGAGTCCACCACTGTAATGTGAATGTTTGAATGACACTCAGATCCTTAAAATTGCACGTTGACAGAGCTAAACACTTGACCCGCTTGCTTATACTAGCACTCTCTATGATGTAGTGGTATTCAGATCTTTGTGTCTTGAGAGTTGGTCTCTAAGTGCCTAAGGAGAAAGTGGAGATGAAGGAGTCAAATGAGATGGGAGCAACCTTCACAAAAGTTCAAAAGTCTCAATGGCTTTGAAAATACAGAGCTAGAAGGAAACTTGCACTGTCTGGGGTGAACAAGCCTACTTAAAGATGAAATGTGTAATTGTTTCAGTGTTTTTACAAAATGTTCTCCACTCCTAGCTAAATATCAAGAGGCAACTACAAAGGTGCAGTCACATTAGCAAGTTTTGTGGGCAAAAAAGTCCATTGGCTATAGTCAGTATAATGATGTATGAAGTACAGATGACACAGAAGTAATCAAACAGCTTTCTGTTGGTAAATGTGGCAAATTTACGTGACCAACTACGAAATCTGTATAGGTAAAACTTTTGCCCTCATGCAGAATTCTCGATTTTATGGATTCCCATTGAAATGACTGGGTTTTGCCTAATATATTCAAATGTGCAGTCTAACATGGTTTAAAAGACCAGTCTTAACAGATCATCAAAACCAGTGACATTAACTGGAATTGCATAGAAAGGCAGAAGGCACTGCTGGATGTGAATCACCATGTGAGTGTATTCTTTTTAAAAACAGTGTAGAAACTGTATGAGTGTGCGAGTGAGTATTCTGTATCAGCTGTGCTTGATAGAAAAAAAAAAAGTGAGAATGCTTTAGGTATTACAGGATGGCATATTGGTGCCTGTATTTTTAAAAATTTACAACTCAAAGAATAATGCTAATATACTAGTCCACCTGAACTACCAAATTTGCTTTACCTTAAATGTACTGATAACCACCATAATACTATGGGTAGTAAAATAGAAACCCACATGCTGAATCAGAGTTAATCATAAGTGGCCAAGAAGAAACAATTATTTATATAATATGTAATGATTGTGAGTCGTACAGGCATTTCTGGAAAATACTATTTACAGTTTTTAATTGTTCATTATACAGCAATCCCTAGTTTGTGTGACATGCTTAAACCTTTATTGAGCTTGATAAAAGTTCTTAAAAATTGTCTGTCTATAAAAGAGAGATGGAAGAAGTACAGGCTTACAGCAACGTTCTTATTTACATCTGTTTTCAAATAGCTAACTAGCAATTAGCAGTAGTAAACAGAATTAGGTGAACTCTTCATCCATTAAACCTAAATGAATGTTGATTTCATTGTGTATTTATGGTCAAATATATAAACACAAATTTAATTATTAGTGTTTTAAGGAAACTGTTAAACTGTAAAAATGCAAACAATATATACCCCGATCCAGCAGAAAATGCCAGTATCGGAGTAATACCGATACTGAATATAAGATTGCCGCACCCCTAATATATATACAGTTGTGCTCAAAATTATTCATACCCTTGGTAAATATGATTAAATGCGGCTGTGAAAATAAATCTGTATCATTAATCGTTTTGATCTTTTATTTTAAAAATGTACAAAAATCTAACTTTTAATTGGAGAATAAGAATTTAAAACAGGAGAGAAATCTCATTATGATTTTTTTTTCTTATTTTTATTTATTTTTATCTTATTTTTTTTATTTTTTATTTTCTAATACACATTGGCCACAATTAATCATACCCTTTAATGCAATACTTTTTGCAACCTCCTTTTGCCAAGATAACAGCTCTGAATCTTCACCTGTAGAGATCAGAGACCATTCCTTCATCCAGAATCACTCCTGACCCTTCAGATTCACAGCTCCATATTGATGCTTCTTCTCTTCGGTTCACCACGCACATTTTCTATAGGGTTCAGCTCAGGGAACTGGCCAGGGCAGAAGCTTGGTTTTGTCCTCAGTGACCCATTTTTGTTTTGGTTTTGATGTTTGTTTGTGTATCATTGTCTCAACCATGGCCCATTATAAGAATTCTAGAATGGACAGTCAGTTTTTAATTTTTTAAATGTTGGTATTTAATTGAATCCATGATGCCATGTATCTAAATAAGACATCCAGGAGAGAAAAAAAAAGGCCCACAACATTAAAGATACAGTAGTATATTTCATTGTGCACAAGGGGTACTTTTTTTTTATCCCTGCGTGCACCAAACACATCTTGAGTGTTTGCATCAAAAAATCCTCTTTTATATTCACATCACAACATAAAAAGTGCTATTTGAAGATACACACATATATATATATATATATATATATATGTGTGTGTGTGTGGGGGTGGGGGGGGGGGGACACAAATTTGACATATCAGGACACAACTTTGTATAATGACATGGGTATGACAAAGGTATTACACACACACACACACACACACACACACACGTTTGTTTTTGTGACTTGTGGGGACATTCCATAGGCATAATGGTTTTTATACTTTACAGTATAAAGTATAGCTGATCATACCATTTTGACGTCAAAGTTGCTTTCAAGCCTTTTTCATTAGATACTAAGTTTGTGGTTGGAGATTCAGAGAATCAAAGTGTGCTTGCAGCTGAATTGCTGTAATTTTCTTCTTTTGTTTAGCGATAGCTACTAAATTCAGAAAAAAAAAAACTGAAAATACTGTCCAAAGAACAGAATAACTGTCTTTCACTCAGGTCTCATTCTTCCACAGAAATAGCTTCACTTCTTTTTGATTTCAACTGTCATTCCATAACCCTTCCTCTCCTTCGCTCTCCGTTTCCTTTTCTCAATCCTTCCGCTGTGAGAAAATATGATAGGAAATTAGATTCTTCTCAGACTTTGCAATAGGCCATGACAGATCTTCTAGATCCGGTTTGACATTTCTCCCAAGGATTTTGAATTCTATTCATTCACCCATTCATCCGTTTATTTGTTTTATATCTTTATACTAGTTGGGCCAGATGATCACTTCCAGTGCCTTTCAGATTTTGCAGTTTCTTCATTTCATCCCAAGGCTCTTGCAGTGGCAACTGAATCCATGACTCCATGATTAATGTCTACGCATTTTATAGTGCAGAATTCAATATTTAGTTTAAGGCATGTGTAATATATTCCACTGAATATATCCCACTAAACTAGTAATTATAGGCTGTGAGGCAGGGTGATCATATGTGGTTCCAAAACACTGAGGCATTTTCTTCCCTTGCCCTCCATTAGTCGTAACAGTACACGCTAGCAGTTTCTTTGTTCCAGAGACACACAAATACAGCTGCTCTTAAAATACAGTATCTGCATTTTATTTCCTCCCTCAAATATGTTTTAAGATGCTAGAGCTTGAATCCCTTCAGCAGAGACACACTTTAACTTCTGGCCGATAAGAGGTCATGATAAATAACGGTATCACTTTTACAGATGTTACAGACATTGCAGGGTTTGTGAATCACTTATCATCTCTGAGTGACTCTACACTTGGTTTGTTATACAAATGTTTCAGTAAAGACAAGAATAGCTCTGGGGTTAAAGCATTCACTGTAATTTTGCAATGTATTTATAACTCATCAAGTGGTTTGGTGTTTGAGACAAAGTGCTTGTACCCCTGATGACTACAAAAACGCTGAGTACTATTCTGAGAAGAATGGTGTGGGTTGCACGACAGGGGTCTTCAACCTTTTTCAGATCCCTTGGTGGAGAGAGAGATGGAGCAGGATCCTCCTATTATGCTTTTGGGTAATGCATATATTCATTTTGTTTTTGTAAAAAAAAAAAAAAAAAAAAAAAAAAAAACGTGTTTGAGATAAAACAGTAATGTGCAGACTCCCTTTAGTGCCACCACAGACCCCCAAGGGGTCACAAATCTCCTGTTGAAGACATGATAGTTTTAACTGAAATTAAGAGACAAAATACTTTTACTGAAAGGTGAGACAAAATTATCAAGTGTTTTTGAATATAGTATTCAGTTATGTACTTCAAATAAATGCAGCTTTGGTGAGCATAAGAAACTTATTCAATAAATAAATAATAATAGTAAAAATATATACCATACAACCATACCATTTTTTCAGAAAACACCAGAAAAACTCAATACTAATACTAATAAATAAACCAATACATTTTATTTTTTTTTTTTTTTTTTTTTTTTTTTATCAATGTAAAATTTCTATTCCTGTGTGTTGATCTGATTATCACTATTTTATATGTTAAACACAATTTACTAAATATAGACAACTTTATTTTAAAGAAAAAAATAACAAATGAGAAAACATATAATCATAATCTATGATAAAAAATAATAAAAAAAAATACTATTATAAACTAGGTTAGTGGATAATTCAGCAGCAAAAGATACTCTAGAAAAATCATGAGTGCACAGTAATTTTATAAAATCTAAACATTTTAGTGAAAACATTATTTAGTGGGGAACAAATAAAAGTGTAGGGCTAAATCTGGTAAAATGTTATTGTTCTATATATTGTTGTAAAATACATACATGAAAAACAAGTAAATATATTTATATATAAATATATAATATAAAATTAAAATACTTTTTTTATATATATATCACAGTAATGAGGCAGCAACATATGCTATTTATGACATCAAGAAAGGCCATTAATAATCTTTCATTGCGCAAAAGTATTCCAATAAAAGTAACTCCAATACAGAGCAGCACAAAGCGCTTATGTGCATCCCATACTGAGGCGTAGTGTATTATATCTGTGATAGAGTCTTTTCTTTGAACAGTTTTAAATTTCAGTTAGTGTACACATGAATAACAATTCATAGTGCTCTCTGCTCCAGTGTCGGGATCTAACAGACACCTGGTAGAAAGTAACATGATTTAGAAACAACACTAATCTCCAACAAGATAAAGTCATTTTATGCAAAACCACTGGTCTTTATCTACAGATCAAGTATAATAATTGGAACATTGAATCATCTTGCAGAGAGTTGTTTCATCGTCTTGACTGTTGCAACCGAATGCAACATGCAGTTTGAACACTGAAAGGAGGATGACAGACAGCCACAACGGAGAGAAGAGTTTATGCAGAATTAAATTTAACCACTTTAATATTCATCTGAACCACATATTAAACAATGGAAAGGCTTCAGAATACATTGGAGTATAGTGCACTAAACTTTATGGTGTTTTATAGTGTTTTTGTGCCTTTTTCATGGGGCTTAACAGTAACACAGAATAGTATATGCAGAATATCGGATTTAGATTGGCCTCGTCTGACCGATACCTGATCCGACAGAAAATGCTAGTATCGGAGCTGATCCCGATACTGAGTATCGGAGCATACCTAATCCTGACATTTTGGTGGAAATCTTTTGCAACATTATAAATGTCTTTAATGTCATTTATCTGAATAAAAGTATTAATTTCCTTTAAAACAACCTTACTTACCCCAAATCTTTGAATTATATAGAGAGGGAGTTTTATTTATTTTTTACAATTATATATATATATATATTTTTTTTTTTCTTCACTTTGTGTTATTTATTCTGTAGATGATCCCCTGGAATTGAATATACAGTTATTTTTCATTACATTATCAAATAAACAGCAATGAGACCCGCAGACCTTGTGGTTTATATTCTGCAACAGAGAATAGCTTACCACAACAATGGAAGACCGCTGGCTGTGTAATGTCTAATTGAATCGGCACAAATGGGCTTTCGACCTCTGATGCTTAATTAATTTAGGGTACACCGTTACAAAATGAATTAATACACTTCAACACAGTTGATTTAACTTGATTCAAGTGTGGTCTGACAAAAGTAGTTATGTTGTATATACAGTGGGGTCTTAGACCACCATTTTTCTAATTTAATGAATTGTTTTCATTACAATTATTTCAATTATACTGTAAGCATATTGTGAGCATAACAATTTTACTAAAAGTTGAACTGAAATACATTAATTTCAGAATGTTTTTGTCTTTGATTTGTCCCGCTTTTGCTTAAATGAGAGCAGTACTCGAGCTGCATGAGCTCCCCAGGTGTGTTTGTAAAACCTGATGATCATGCTCTCCAGCATGATTCGAGCCAAAGAACATCTTGTGCTTCAGTGGAAACAAGAACATCTGACTTTTGCAAGAACAGCAAGAACATCTGAAAAGGATTTCACCTGATCAATGACACAAATTCTCTCTATTTGATTTGTGACCTAGTAATAGTGCAGAATCTTCTGCGTCAAAGTGTCATTAAATGTTATATTATCCTAAAATGTTCAGTGTATTGTTCAGGTTTTATGTAGACAATTTAGACCTTTGTACCCTACTTATACTTTCTCATGTGACTAATGATGTTTTTCTCCTTTTTTTGTTTCAGAATCGGAGCAGAAGAAAGAGTGGAAAAGCATGACTTTGTGATGAATCTCAGAAGTCAAATCCAGTGAGGTCTCCTTCTGTCCGCCTCAACCCCTTTGGAGTCCACACCTTCCAGTGGACACCATTTCAAGGATTCTCTTTGGATTTTGATATCCACAGGAGGCAGGCCCAGAGGAAGTGGACAGTGTGGGCAGGATGTGGGAGGGACTGAGACTGCAGGTGTTCTTCTTGTGTTTGGGGGCCACACTATGGAGTGCTGCAGCAGCAGCGACATACAGGGGCTCAGGTCCACGGGAGCATGCCCACCGCCGTCATCTCTCTTTACACAGACACAGGGAGAGAGGCAAAGAGGGCCAGGTGCTTCACCGCTCCAAACGGGGCTGGGTCTGGAACCAGTTCTTTGTCATTGAGGAGTACACAGGCCCAGATCCCGTCTTAGTAGGTCGGGTAAGTAGAAACAAGGAGCTTCTACGTCCATCTCATGTTGTCCCTCCCTCTCTTTTTTTTCTCTTAAGGTTATGTTGTGAATGAAAGTCATTGGGGTTTTTATTACAGACAGAGTCCTTGCAATATCCTCCATTTGTTCCACAAAAGCAATCAGTGGCCCACTTGATTAAAGGTTATAAATTGGATTTCCTTTTTAATAACAGTGCAGTCCCCTATGGTTCTTGCATAGGGGAAATGGACGATTTATGGACCTGCCGGATAGTTACACGGCGAACCGGCAGCACATTGGCCTTTAAATTCCCACCTGAACCCAAGTAGAGGTTTAGACTTATTGAGTGGGAATATTCTGTGTCAGGAGTTTAATTTTATTTTAACCTGCATAATCAACATCCATTGATTTGCATCAGCTCTATACAGTTTATGTGTGTGCAACATATAAACAGTCATACATTACAAAAATGAGGTCCGTTCTCATTTTAATATGAAATGATGAAGTTCACTTGAGAGTAATGTAGACTTGCATTTAGTAGAGGGAATTTTCCCTGTTGAATTCACTGTCAGTGCAGCAAGCCATCAGGGTGGATATTACTGTAAGATATGAGTGTGTTAATGTGATACTCTAGAGGAGATGCTATCGCTGAAGACCAGCCAAAAAGCTTTTTACTTCAAGGCAGCGTTCTTGTTTGACCTGCTCGTTGTTGATGGAAACCTCTCACTCGCATGCTCTTTCTCTTCTTCCAGCTTCATTCGGATGTAGATTCAGGAAATGGAAACATTAAATACATCCTTTCAGGGGAGGGAGCAGGCACTATTTTTGTCATTGATGACAAAACGGGCAACATTCACGCCACAAAGACACTGGACAGAGAAGAACAGGCCCAGTACACCCTGACCGCCCAGGCTGTGGATCGAGACACCAACAAACCCCTTGAGCCTCCCTCGGAGTTCATTGTCAAGGTGCAGGACATCAACGACAATCCACCGGAGTTCCTTCACGGCCCTTACTATGCACGAGTGGCTGAGATGTCCAATGTTGGTGAGTGCGAGCCTCTGGAAAAGCATACTGTATTTGTCAGCTTCTTCTCTTTCTCTGTGAGCCCACACCTGACAGCTTGTTCCTCATGCATTATTCAAAAGAGCTGAAATCTGACTGAAATCTGACCGAAGTGAGTCGGTACTCTTGTTGCAACTCTTGTTTTGCGACTGCTGGCTTGTCTGGGTGTGTGTGTGCATGTGCGTATGCATTTGTTTGTGTGCATGTGTTTATTTTTACTGCATTTTCACTATGCAATACATCATCAGTAATGCTCTCCTGTCACAGGGTAACGATCTGTTACCCCAATACCCCCTGTTCACAGCTCACATAATACTGCTGGGAACCTCGAAAGGCTAGTTTTGTCCAGGTCAATTTCTTATATTTTTAGACAAGTTGGTAAACATGCTGGGTAAATTGATTTTAGTGTGTAAACAGAATCAGATTTCATGGAAATTAGCCCTGCTGAAGGCAAAACAGTGCATGCACAAACCTGAGGCAATGGTTTGTATCGTCTAGCTTTAGACTCTGATATATTCTTGTTGCCTTTAAAAAAAAAGGTTATTCAAGATCAACTTTATAACCTGAGAAATATCCAAGTTGCTAGTTTTTCTCTTATCTTTGTTGTGAATTTCGATGGGAGGTGTATCTTAGGGCGATTTTCCACTGCGTGGTATGACTCGGCTCGGCATGGCTCAGTATGGCACAGCAGGGCTCGGCTCAGTTTGCATTTCCACTGCAGTTTAGTATCGCTAGAGTGGGCAAGATTATTCACATGTCGTTATAGTTGTGCTGCCTTTACTGCCGTGACTCCAAAAAAATGCTTTCATTCCACGTCGCCCCATCAAGCTCTCTATCTCTCTATCAACGAGAGGAGTGTCTGTACTTCCTCAACAGACAACGAAAAAAAAGGTGCGCTTGTTGAAAACTGTTGCGTTCGATCCTTCACTAACTGTATTGATTTAAATCTAGCGGTTCTGTTGTGTTTGTGTCACAAATTCAGTGAAGCAGGTAGTGACGATTCTCTCCGGCCAATTCGAGATCAGTAGAGTTTACACGTCATGTTTTGGTAACAGTACGGTTCACTTGGAACCTCAACCGAGCTGGTACTAAAAGGTACCAGGTACTGTACCCAGTGGAAAACCCCACAAAAGTAAACTGTACAGAGCCGTGCCATGCCGTACCATGCAGTGGAAAAGCGCCATTAGACTGTGAGATCTGTGCAGTATCCAAAAGTGATCCCTATCATGGCTGATGTGTGATGTACTTTCTCTTCAGGTACTTCAGTGATAAAGGTCACAGCTACAGACGCAGATGACCCTACATATGGCAACAGTGCCAGGCTGGTCTACAGCATCCTGCAGGGCCAGCCTTATTTTTCTGTGGAGCCACAAACAGGTACAGTCATCAGTAATGATATTTTCACTGGTTCGGTGTTAGTTCTGTGGAGCCAGCCATGCATTCAAATATGCATCATGTGCAATTTCAAATCATGCTTGGCTTCTATTTAATTACCACAGTATGAGGATTGGGAATGAAGAGGGTAGTCCTTTCACGCTTTGCAAGAGCACCTTGCATTCCCTGAGTTAAATTAACCCATGGTCATATTAGTCCTACAATGTGGCAATGGAATCCCCTACAGCAGTCAGAGGAGATAGAGCAGATGCTGCTAATAAACTGAAGCTGGATGTTTTGCTCGATCCTGTTCAGTGCTGCTCATCTGTGTGATACTAACAAAACCATTACATAACTATTAATAGTGCATTTGTGGTAAATGCTTCAAGGACCTCAAGAATGAGCAAAATAGCCATGTTTTTTTTTCCTGTTCTGAAAGATGACTGGAAGAGTATAGTGCCAGTTGAAAGTTTGAATTGTATTCGACAGGACTATCTTGAGGTGTAAGACCAAGGTCAGTTGCCCTACTGGATGAAAGCTGTCTGTGTATGACATGTACATGGTAGGAGATGTAAAAGTTGGTACAATATGGCACCCTAAGAGCAATATGCATTTACTATAGCTTGTAAATGTAACTACTGTAAATTGTAACACATTTACAGATGAAATTGAAGATGACAATCATCCAGTATTAAAGACAATACATTTGCTAATTCAACTCACACAATATATGTTAAATATATATTTGATATCATTTTTAATAGTTTTTTTTAATAAGGACTCATTCATTTGAAATACTAAATCAGTTATTCTATGCAAATGCATGCATTTTGACAGATTAGTTGAATGAATAATGATAGCCAAATCAAATAACAGAATGCAGTTATGCAACTGAATTTAACTTTTAATTGAACAGATTGTTGTAATAGCAATAATTTATACATTTAGACTAAATGACTTAGCCTATAGGTTGTAATGAGAAATTAAAATGTTTGAACTGCATCTAATTCACTACAATATTAACTACTGGGGGCTTTCCCTTCAAAATAACAATATCTGCTACCACAAAAATCAGTTTGAACTGCTCATATGGAATAAATCTCATAAAAATTTATGAAACGTTAAGTCTATTAATAAGAGCTTAAGCATTCAATAAATCAATGAATGGATGATCATAAATGAATGGTCTGGGGTGCATCTTACTTCATCTTATGTTTTATGTGTTTTATGTGTTTATAGGAATCATTCGAACAGCTCTTCCCAACATGGACAGGGAGGCCAGGCAGGAATATGATGTCGTCATCCAGGCCAAGGACATGGGTGGACACATGGGCGGTCTTTCAGGAACCACTCAGGTTAAAATCACCCTGACTGATGTCAATGACAACCCTCCGAAGTTCGCTCAGGGTGAGAGAAGTTATTATTCCAGCTGTGAATGTTCCCTCTTTCTCTTTGCCTTTCTCTCTTTCCCTATCTCCATCTCTCCTCCATCCATCATTTTTTGTCCCCCTCTATCCTTGTCAGGTTTTATTATAGTCACTGTGACCATGCCTTGCTCTTTGGCTGGCTACACACAACATTACTCTGACCTCTGCTATGTATGCACCAAGGGAGGAGAGTTTGCTTTTAGCCAGTGGACAGCTCTTTCTTCTCCACACTTCAATCCTCAAACCACATATTAACTTTGACAAGCCCTCAGGGACCAAGTCAGAATCTGCTAATATGAGCTACAGATGTAAACATGAAAATATCACAACTTGATTATTCAAATGTTCTTTGAACATTCAGCACGATGACATCAAGTTTCTCAAGCATGAAAGGCTGGATAAAATATTTACTGTGTTTGTGTATACAGATGAGAGCAGGAACGGGCTAGTGTGAGCTAGCGCTCATGTGTTGCCAATGTGACACTAAACTGCACACTAAGCACATAGATTTTATCTGTCTTTTGTTCCAGAAACCAGCCCTATAAATCTCCTCTGAGCTTTTGCTTTTTTATGCGCTCGGAGCCTCAGGCTCAGTAGCAAAGGGCCTTCAAGCTTTTCCCTGACTTAAGCAGAATGCAGCATGGTCCCAGCGCTCCAGCTCCTACACAAGCCCTGTTTTTGGTGCTGGTAGAAACCGTGATTCATGGACCAAAATAAACTGTACATTGCAAGGTTATTGCCCAGAATGAGTAGATTAGGCAAGCAGATCCTTAAAACCAGCTCGATAGTTTTAAGCCGCATGATGCATGATGGAACATTTCAGGAGCAAGATAGATTTTTTAATGTGGACACCAGTTTGGCTCAGAGCACAGGTGAGAATGTGAGCTTCAGATATTTAATGTGTTTCTGCTCACGCCAAAAAAATGCAGCTTGAGCACTCAGCTGTCTCTTTTAGGCTCGCTATCGATTCCTAGAGTTGTTTGCCCTATTCGAAACAGACTTTGACACGCTTCAAACATAGCTCCCCCCAAAAAAAGTGTCGATGAAAAAGCTCCTTTTCTTTTTTGGTCTGTCGAAGGTCTGATTGAAAAAGCAGACTTCTTTGCACGCCCTGGCCTTTTTCGCGAGGACTTCCTCCCCATGTGGGAGTTATTTTTGTAAAGGCAGCTGAAGCCTTTGGCTCTCAGCAGACAGGGAGCGGAGCCATATGGTCCTTCTGCGAGCTCCAGCCTCAGGCAGGTGTCTGTTATAGTATTCATACACCCACCCACATACGCATACAGGCTCACTCGAGCACACAAATATAAATTTCACACATGCGCTCCTGATTTCACCGGCTAAGAGCTCACAGGTGCCAGGCAGCTAGCTGAAGGTAGCACCGGTATCATGCAGCGAACCAGCTCTTCATTCCCGAGTGGGCAGTGTGATCATGATTTTTCTTGCCTGTGACTCAGAGATATTATAAACCATATCACCCCCCCTCACCCCTTTTTTTTCTGAGAGCTCCCAGGACTCACTACTCTTCTTCACAGGTGTTTACGCCATGGCGGTCTCGGAGGACAAGGTTCCTGGTGAGGAGGTGGGTCGACTGAAGGCCAAAGATCCTGATCTGGCAGAGAACGGACTAGTGGATTATCGAATCTTGGAGGGAGACGGCATGAACCTCTTCGAGATCACCAAGGACTCGGAGACCCAGGAGGCAGTTATCAAACTAAAGAAGGTGAAGTGTGTGAGAGTGTCAAATAAGTATGTGTGAATGCAACTTCTAGTTACATATGTGCGATTGTGAATGGAAGCAAGTGTGTGCGCAAAAGGGGAGGGGTGTTCTTGTCAGATAGCGTTATATTGAATTCCTCTGTCCATCTCTTAGTCTCTTGATTTCTCTTCTTGAGGAATTGTTTGCATTTAGCTTATTTGCTTGGTCATTTGTGTTCCTATTTGCATGGACGCTCAAATATGCAAGGTTGAGAGCACAAGTGCAGGACTGCTGGGCAGTTGAAGTGATTTTTCACCATTTTCACTCAGTAATTGCAGTGACATTGCCCATCCCTACCCTATTATGTCTGAGATGAGCATTGACTTTCATGGCTGCTTCTCTCTGTCCGTGTGAGGGAAGCTCATCTGGGCCTTGCTGCCTGGGTTATTCCTCCCCTGCTCTGAGGCCCTGGATTATGCAGACAATTACACAGCCATTCGGGTTAGGCTGCCTCCCATCCGTACCCCCACCTCCTGTGGCCGAGAGAAAACTCACATCGCCCGAGAAGCCTGCTAGCCACTAACCAGCTTTAGCCTGAGAGCCAAAGAGACCCAGTCTGCAGCCGTAACACTGCCACCTGCTGGTGATCCTTTACCCTTCACCCCCACAGCTCAAGATGTCAAATGATCATCCATGAAATGATCATTAGAAAGGAAGCATACTGAAGAAAGGAAAATGTATGCAGTCAAGAATTATTGCTGTTTGAGCTGTGTAATCCGGTGCAGCATCAGCATATTGTGAATGCTGTTTGTGTAAAGGAGGTGTGTATGGGGCAGGAACGATTGGAGGGAGATTTTGTCAGCCTTGCTTGTTTATTTTTTTATTTATTTTTTTTACGTGGTGGCCACAGCAGTGCTTTTTCAGCCGAGAAGGTTATAAGGAGGGGATGAATCATGCAGAAGGGTGAGAGAACAGACAATACGGCATGCCAACAACAATCAGCTTGACGCAATGCTGCTTCACTCAATAACACAATGCCTCGCTGATACACCTCTTGGGAAATCATCACCTTTTGCTCTTCAAAGCATGTTGAAAATTAAAGTCGAAATTACTGACGGAATTGCCAGGGTTTTAATCAAGTATTCTGTTTCAACTGCAGGCAGGCGACGCAGGCTGAATATTAAGAGGAGACGTAGCATTATTGTGAATATTATCTGCTCCTGATTAGGTTTGAGTCGGGAGTTATTAGGTGCCAAATAAAGGATTGTAGTAGGAGAAAAAAAGAGAGAGGGGGACTGCTGCTGTCAGGATAAACAGAATAGTTTCCAACCTGTTGGAGGAAATAGCTGGGTGATACTTGTTTCCAGCGTTGGCTGCTCCATTAAAGAGATCCAAAAAAAAGAAAAGACAAGAAAATGGAGGAGAACAGAATGAGGAAGCAAGAAAAACAACTTTCAACCAATCAACACACAACTACCTGGCATGTGTAGGTGTGAGTGTGTGTTTGAGTTGATATGTACCCTTTATGTGTAATTCTCACTTGGTAATTTGTGACCGAGATGTGCGACGGGTGAGACAGGCTAATCAGAAAACAGGCGGATGTGTGAAAACTGGTAATGCAGGAGGACACGAGCGGACCAAATGACTGGCTGCTTTTGAGCACCGTTTTTTTTTTTTTTTTCTGTTTTGTTTGCTTGAACCTAAATTGCATTAGAATTGTGCCTTTTGAGAATTGTAAAGAAGTGCAATCTGTAACTGAAAGATGTCTGCAAGAGCTTTGATATTCGAATGCTTTCTCATTTGAGCTTCTTTGTAGATTTAGTCTCCTTTCCAAATGTGTAACAACAGTGCCCTCTAGTCTGCTTCTTTTAAACTTTTCCCTTATTTTTTTTATTTTTATTTTTGTTAGATAAATTCTAGTGTTCTTTTTTTCTGTTTCATTTCTCTTGATTTATTGGTAATCTATTAATGGTTATTTTTTTTTGTTGCTCAGACTCATTTATCTTTTAATTCACCTTTGGTTCTCCATGCAGTCCAGAATCAATAGACAAATGGGGTCATTGTCATATTCAAATATGTAGAGTGATTTCTGAAAGTAACTTTTTTTTTTGACAGCTTCCATCAAATTGAATGACTAATTTGTTTCCTGACCTCTTGTTTTCAGACTGTGGACTTTGAGACCAAGCGATCGTACACACTGAAGGTAGAAGCCTCCAACCCACACGTGGACTCCCGTTTCATTGCCTGGGGTCCATACAAAGATACTACCATTGTGAAAATATCAGTAGAAGATGCAGACGAGCCCCCGTCCTTCATGGCTCCCGGCTACAACTTTGAGGTGGAGGAAAACGCCCCAGCAGGCACTCTGGTTGGCCGTGTGCATGCCAAAGACACCGACATCATGAACAACCCCATCAGGTAGCAATCACTTCCTGTAAAAAGAATCAGATTACTTTTGCTTTGGCTGTTTATATAATATGTCAGTACAGCAGTATGATTAGTACTTTGTCTGATGACAATCAGTCTGATGTTGTACTCTTCAGGGAAATTTGATTTATTAGATAAAATTCAAAGAGATCCTGAGAAAGAAAGAAAGAAAGAAAGAAAGAAAGAAAAAAAATATTATAAATACATCTTTTTATATATATATATATATATATATATATATATATATATATATATATATATATCTATATATATATATATATATATATATATATTAAACCAGCTCGATAGTTTTGAGCCGACTGCATGATGGACATTTCAGGAGCAAGATAGATTTTTTAATCTATATATTTTCTTAATTATTTTTATTATTTTCATTATTATTATTTATTTATTTTTTATATCCCAGATATATGATCCCACGCTACACAGACTTGGAAGAGTTTTTCATCATTAATCATGAGGACGGCATTATTAAGACCACAAGGCCTTTAGATCGGGAAACACAGGCTTGGCACAACATCTCCGTCAGTGCTACAGAGATTGGTAGGTCACTCATCTCTTTTCTGGGCTTTTAAATAACAGAGTAGCCTTGCATGTTGCATTTTTTCCCTAACCAAGCTCTTCAGCTCTCCCTCCACCCTGCTCTTATGTGGTTGTAGTGTCGCCAGGCCTCCTGCATAATTTCAGAAGAGACAGCCACAGATTACCTCTTCAACCTTCAAATGATACCCTCAGTTCAGTGAACAGTCTGTAACTGGCCCTAAGATTGTATATATTTATTTTTGTGTGTATGAGATTTTCTTGAGGGGCAGTTAGTGTCTCTTTCTGGTTGAATTCAAAGTTTCTGTGTTATACACAGATAAATGTCTTTGATAATTTAGACTATCAAAAATTCAAGTCTTAATACTTGAAAACTACATCAAAAATATTATTTGGTTATGTGGAAGACTCTTGTGTCTGGAAGCATAATATCAAAGCATTCACTAAACCTGATCATTTCAGATACGAGATGTGAGTGAATCAAACTCCAGGCTTTTTCAGGGCTGCCTTGACAATTCCGGTTGTCTTGTCACTCACGTCCTTCCACTAAGGGCTGGCTTTTTTTTTTTTTTTTTTTTTTTTTTTTTACAGCACAATGAATTAATGATAAATCTTAAGTCTCTTTTTAAATTCTGTTGTTGTCCCAGGTGGCCATCACCAAGATGCAAAAGTACGAGTCAATATCAAAGTCAAAGATGTGAATGACAATGCTCCAGAATTTGCTGCTCAAAACGAAGTGCTTGTCTGTGAGAATGTCAGCCCTGGAAAGGTAAGTCAACTAACCGTTTTTTTTTTTCTTCTTTTTTTAGCACTTATTAAATAATTAGCATCACTTTACAGTAAGGTTCATTCATATTTGTTAACGTGAATGACAGTGATATATATTAGTATGGTATTGTGTTTATGTTAACAGTGCATATGCACATACACTACTATTCAAAAGTCTGGGATCAGTAAGATTTTATTAATTAATTTTTTCCAGCAAGGGTGCATCAAAAGTTACAATAAAGCTATTTATAATATTACAATGTTTTTCTATTTCAAATAAATGTTGTTCTTTTGAACTTTCTATTCATCAATGTATCCTGAAAAAAATGCATTTATGATTTCCATAAAAATATGGAAGTGCTTCCACATAATATTTTAGTATAGTGGTGACATATTGGCTTAGATAACTTATTGTCACTTATTTGATCCCTTGTCTGTAAAATGTATGACTGTCTTTAAATAGGTACAAGAAACTGTTAAAGAATTTTGATGAAATGAAATGAACTTTCATCAAAACTTTTAAATTAACACTATACAATATTACATTGATGTCTAAATCTAATCAATGCAATGTTCACTTTCCCTTTGTTGGGCAGTTGCAAGTCTGAATGAGTAACAGAAAAAAAAGGAAGATAGAAAGACAAAGAGATAGAAGAGGCATACATTTATTTAAAGGCATGCCCTGGTGATTTTAACCAGTTTAACATGACCTGATTTAAACTCTCTGCTCCACAGCTCATTGAGACAGTTAGTGCAACGGATAAGGATGAAATGGCCCACCGCCAGCACTTCCACTTCAGCTTGGCCCCTGAGGTCGCTAACAACCACAGTTTCTCCATCAAGGACAACAGAGGTGTGTGACACACAAAACACCCCATAATAGAATAATCTGCACCGAAGAACTGCTTATTTCAAGCAAAGTAAACTGCCTAAAGGAATGCGCCAACTGAAAACACAAAATATTTTAGTCTCTTTCCAAACCAAATGAGTTTATCAGTGTGTAGGAGTGAGTGTCTGCAGTGTCGCCCAGCCAACATCGTGTTGATAATTAGGTCATGATGAGGTGGGCAAACTCAAATCAGCTTCCTCTCTTATTAATTATGGAGGCGTCACTCTCGTTTGAGCTTCTCCATCTGTGGATCTGAAACGTGGGTGAGGCCCAGCTGGTAGGCAGCCCTGTTTCTATCTGTTTCTCAAGCATCCTGCTTGGTGTGCCCAGAAAAACTTCAGCACCAAAATTTAGTCCAATAGTCTTTCCTCAAACAGGTAGACACAGGTCTGAAGACCACGTAGGAGAGCCCCACCTACTGTGATGTGAGAGTCAATCAGTGTGGAAACAAGAAGCCTCAAGTTAGAGGCAGCTGAAGAGCCTCTCTGAGGAGTGTCGTTGTGACTGGGTGCTGATCAGTTTGAGGGGAATTTGCTGCTTTTATATGAACTCATTATTTAGTAGCTCTTGGTAGAATACAAGCTGAATTATATATGCTTCAAAGAAACTGTAAAATCGTGTTGACTTTGCTTACAAGGAGCTTTGGTGTTATTTAAGAATGCTTAGTGTGACTGTTATGATATGATAATGATATTAGTCTAACATATGCTTACAGACTAATCTATTTTCCATATGTGGAGCTGTTGAATTTCTAGTTGTAAAACCTGGAAAATAATTAGCATTTTCAAGCCATCGCATCAGAAATTTCCAGTCGGTTTTTAGAATTACTTCAGATTTTCCCATTTTGTTTACATAAATTACAACCAGTCATACCTTAAACAGTGGAAGCTGCTGTTTTTCGTCGCTAAATAAGCACTACAACTCAAGGATGTAATTTAACCATATTTTACCACAGACCTTATTTTACTCAAAAATCGAAAACCTTTTCTATTCTAAACACCTCAAGGGAGCCCATGAAAATAACCTTCCAGGTTGGCCTATAAATAAATTGACGTCATTGACTGAGCTGCTGTGTTCCATTGGCTAATTTCTGATTGTGCTGTAATTCTCTTTGACCACCAATAGATTGGAAATATCACGAAATCCAATAAAGGCGTCAGTAGCTGTTTCCAGTAACTCCACGTAATTGTCGCCTGACTGAGTAATACATGTGTTAATTGTTTTTAAAGGGTGAATGTTTACTATCACAGATCTGTTTAGGCTTTTTTTCTTGGTTAATAGAGCGGACTGGTGTGAACAGAGAATTTGACGGAGTGAAAGAGAGAGAGAAATGACTGTCTTTCCCATTTGGTCTGCTTTAATAAGAAAGGAGATCAGCACTTTTTAGCAGGCCATTTCAAAAGCCAACAATATTAGGGAGACAGATTAGGCTACTCAGATTGACTGGCTTTATCAGGATCCGGAGCATTTCAAATGGATACAGTTTTCAACAGCTTTGCACACCCATTAATCTGAAGCTCCATTATGCTCAGCTCTCCGCACAGAGGCTCTGACATCGCTCCTCTTATCAGGCATACGTAATGAAGGCCTGCTGATTATATATGCGCATGAACTCCAAATATTAAGTGTATGGAATATGATCTGTGTTTAGTAATAATTGAAAAGTAAAAATACATCAGATCTGGTTTTAATCTTCAAGGTTTTGAGAGTGCCAGCTGAATTTAAATGCAGAAATGAATCATCATCCAGCAATTGCAATATTCTGTCGTTTGAAGGCATATATATATATATATATATATATATATATATATTTATTTCATTTTTTTTTTGATAGAAGTGACAATACATTACATTAGCCATTGCTCCAGTCTTCAGTGACGCATGGAATCATTCTAATATGCTGATTGGGTGCTCAAGAAACATTTATTAATATCAGTGTTGAAAACAGTTTATTCTTATTCATTTTATGAAAACCAAGATTTCTTCAGGATTCTTTGATGAATTGAAAGTTTAAAATAACAGTATTTATTTATTTATTTATTTATTTATTTATTTATAATAATAATAATAATAATAATAATAATAATAATAATAATAATTATTATTATTATTATTATTATTATTATTATTATACATATTGTTTAATTATGGAAACCCATTTCTGCTACTTAAATAAATAAATAAATACAAGTAAATTCTATAAATAATAATTTAATAAAAGTAATTAATAAATAAATAAATTCTTGGAAAGAGTGTTCCATATAATATTTTCCAGCTAATGATTTATTGATAATTTGGTTTGGCTTCACAATGACAGTATAATGACAGTACTGTATATATATATATATATTTGAAAGAAAGAAAAAAATGTTTATAATATCAGAATCAATATTTTTGTCACACATCATGTGTACATGGCCAATGCATTCGTGCTCCCTTCCTGGCACAAAGGAGGCTTCTGTGAGAGTTCTCAGTGAGTTTACAACATTTACCAATCAAGGTGGCCCAAAAGCACAACATCGTTTACAAGGACCTAGAGAAGCTCTCTCAGGTTCAAATGTTGCAAACTGATACTTCACACAGCCCATGGTAATCTCACTGACAGAATATGATATAGACTTATAATGGATAACATTAGATTGATTGATCCTGTCCACGGCGTCATGCTATATGAGCGTTGTAGCCAAATCATTAGTGGCCTTCCCCGACAGAGTCACTGAAGGTTGAAGAAAGTGGTGCCAGTGGGAGTGAAAATGACTAAAACCCAGGCCACTAAATGAACTCACTCCATCTATGCCTTCAGCGTGACCTTGCACTGAGTCAAAATGCGCTGGCACTGATCCATCCCTCCCAGTTGCAAATAAAACCAATACCGCTCCCTCCACTCTAACTATGATTACACTTCCAAAAGCTGATAAATGTTCTCAATATTAAACATGAATTTAATATTGGAGGATTCACACCTCATTGACTCTCACCGGTGGCTGTGGGTAGTTCTCATGGCACCTAAACTCCAGGGAATGGAAAACTTTCCTGTAATTCTATTCAGCACATTTACAACTCTGTTGTTTTTTTACTGAAATCCTCATCAGCTGAAGTAAACATTCCATCAATGTTCCTCTGTTGCTTTCACAGATAGCACTGCTAGCATCTTTGTGATTCGGAAGGGCTTAAGCAGAATGAGCCAGGATGTGTATCACCTTCCCATCCAGATCAATGACAACGGCGTACCCCCGATGAGCAGCACCAATACTCTTATAATCCGTGTGTGCAGCTGCGACAGCAAAGACACCATCCTCTCCTGCAATGTCGAACCTTTCATCCTCTCTGCAGGGCTCAGCACCGGAGCTCTGATTGCCATCTTGGCCTGTATTGTTATTCTACTAGGTAAGCCTAATTATATTTGTATATGAATATACAAACAAAGCAACCATGTGTGAATAATAGAGGTTTTGCTTGATTGGTTTATACATCTTATAGGGACCTGATGCATGTCAATATTTGCATTTCACCCCAAAACACACTGGTGTTCTTTTACACTCATACAACTACAGAAACATAAAGTATTTATAGAACAGATACTCCACCGAGAACATCATTTACTTACTTTGCTTGCCTCTAAAAACTGATTAGGGATTTGTTTCCCAAAAGCATTGTGAGCCTAAGTAGGTTGTAAAGACGATCTTATGTAGTCACTTGTTAAACAACTGCGCAGTTACACCTAAACTTTGTACAGTTATGATGGTTACAATTTATTCAGTATACAATGTGACTTTAATATCAGGATAATTTGGCTAATATTTATTTTTATTTAAACCAATAATGAAAAATAATTTCATTAAATACATACTTAAATGCTTTGACTGTATAAAGTGAACATAAAAGATCATATGAATAGATTATATTTATGTTGGAATTTAGTTCGAAGAGTTTTTACTGTATGTTTCCATGCAAAAAAAATAAATAAAAATAAAATAGGAGCAATTTTTGAACAGACAGCGACATCTACACACAATTATTGAGTGTACTTTCGGAAAACCATGTAAAGTTAGTAACATTGCACTGAGAGAACGGTCTTACGAGGGATTTAGAATTTTGTCTAATGTGTAAAGCTTGTCAAGTCATATTGTAGAGCTGTAAAATAACAGTTCATCATTTCTCAAAATATATTAGCTGTTTCAAAAATTATCAAAGAGCAGTATTAAACATTGCATTTAATGGGAACACTTCATCTTTATAATCAAATCTTTCAAGCAACTACATTTAAGAAAACTATAGAGAAGCAGCATAGCGATTAGCAGTTAGCATTGGCTTAACATTTGTTTGCATGTCTACAGCGATCGTGGTGCTGTTTGTGGCCCTGCGTCGCCAGAAAAAGGAGCCTTTGATCCTATTTGAGGAGGAAGACATTCGGGAGAACATCATCACCTATGATGATGAGGGAGGTGGCGAGGAGGACACAGAGGCATTTGACATCGCCACCTTACAGAATCCAGATGGTGCCAATGGCTTCCTGCCCCGTAAGGACATCAAGCCCGAACTGCAGTATCCCATGCGCCCCGACCTGAGGCCCATTGGTAACAGCGTAGACGTGGATGATTTCATCAAAACGCGGATTTCTGATGCGGACAATGACCCCACAGCGCCCCCGTATGACTCCATTCAGATCTACGGTTATGAAGGTAGAGGCTCTATCGCTGGCTCTCTGAGTTCCTTGGAGTCGGTGACCACAGATTCAGACCTGGACTACGACTACCTCCAAAGCTGGGGGCCGCGCTTCAAGAAACTTGCCGATCTTTACGGCACCAAAGACTTGGTTGATGACAACTCTTAACATTTGCTCAAATAAGTCCTTTTTCATCTCCTTCCACCCGGCCCTCCTCCACTAACTGTGTGTTTTGTGAAGTTTACTATAAGTATTCCATGAGTTTTTCACTCTATAGTAAACTTTAGGCTTTTTGTAAGTATACGCACAGTATACTAGATGCTGGGAGTGTCATGGGTACGATCACAATGTGCTATGGGGGAGCCAGAAGGTTAGATTTTTTTTTTTTTTTTTTTTTTTTTTTTTTTAAACAAAATAAAACAACAACAAAAAAGATAAAAGACACGAAGACACATCTGTGGTGGACGTTTCTCTGTGGTGTGTACGAAATAAGCAAATATGTGACACTGTTGTTTAAGAACTGAAGAACATTACGTTTCACTTTTGATGTTTGTAGGTTCCTACAGGTTTGAAGTTTGAGGATGTGGATGTGGATCACAGAGAAATATGGATTTGCTGATACTGTGAACAAGCTCACAAAGAAATAAAAACAAAAGCAGTTGCCTTATTAATAATCTGGAGCGAACGTCAGCAAATTAAGACTTCTGTAACTTCTGTAGCGCCTCCATATTTTCTTTGGAGATATTGTCCAAACAGGTCCTATATATATATATATATATATATTTGGAAGCAGATGGATCCAGCAAAAATAGACTTGGTGTGCTTCTGTCATCTAGAAAAGAAAAAGAATATAAAAATAAAAAAAGCCCAGTTCCATATACGAACAATCACAAAGAAAGACCTGTGAGCTCAAAAATCGCCTTAACTAATGGACACTCTTGCAACGCAGTGCATTTTTTTTTGTAACTTGAAAGCTATATCCTAAAGCAAGCTAAAGTCCTTATAACGTATGTACAGTACAATGTGCAAAATATGTCTCTTGAGGATCAATCTTACACCGAACAGTTTATGTAAATCTTTCTCTTTCTTCTTTCTTTTTTTATTGTAATAAAATTATACAATTTTTTTTTTTTTTTTTTTTTTTTCAGTTTTCTTCATTTCTCATTCTCTTTAATGGCTTATGTTATTCTCCTTGGCGAGAAAAAAAACAGTCTGTCTTGTCGCAGTGAGAAATGGCTAATTTCTATGTCAATTTTATGGTAACTATTTGTACAATTTTAAAAGTTCTTATTTTAGTATACATACAAATATCAGTATTTCAACATGTAAGGAAAATATTACAGCATCACACTTATATTTTATGAACATTGTACTGTTGCTTTATTATGTGCTTCAATCTAAGAAGCAAAAACTTTTAAATAAATGCTTTTTTTATAAAAATGATCAATGGAGGTAAGATATTTGTGTGAACACAATGTATCAGCGCTTTACACAAAGTATAACCACTGTAGTACGACTCATGATGGAAACACAACGGTTGAATACGAATGCAGTGCAGTACATGAATTGCATTTACACTCGCAGAGACATGCAGAGCTTTTCACCGGTGGCTTCTGTGCTTTCCAGTGGTAGGTCTCTCCATTGTCTCCCAGCAGAGAGGCTTGCATTCTTTCCTCTCCCAGGGTAATCGTACACCGAAAGGTCAATGTGCACTTTGTTAAAAAAAAGAAAAAGAATGAAAAGAAAAATAGTCTTACATAAAACCGAACTTCAGCACACCTGAATGAGATTGGACACCAATTTCCCTGAAGGGGCTTGAAAATAAACAGATGAGCACTGCTGCAGGCTTTTCTCGCCCATACAGGAAGACTACATTTGCTGTAATCGTGTATGAAGTGAAGCACAGGAAACAGCCTCTGATGACAAACCGTTCCCTGTGGAACCGTAGCCCTTTGCTGTCATCCATGGTATCCTGCTGGGTGTCCTTAACAAGCAGCTAAAATGCATGCCCTTTAAAAATACCGTTATTGGTTTATTCCACCGGTGTTATTGTCAGAAAGGATATGGCTATCTGTGCTTCTGAGTAGGAAAAATTGTCACTCTGCATGAGTTTTTCTTGTCATGTCTCTGGACGTGTTCTGTCAAAGAACTACGAGCGAGTCATCCGAGGCACGTTAGCAGCGGGTGGCATCTGCTTATTAGCTGATTAGTGATTTTGAACCAGTGGTCAACAGATACATGCCAATCACAATTGCCAGATTTCCACCAACACAGCTGATTGTTTTGGAATCTGGTTTACTGTTTCTGAAAAAAATGCCCTGTGTGGATTGTAAAAAATTTAGTATGAAACTTAACTGTCATATTGAGTGCAACAGACAGGTTCCGGAAGTAGAAATGCATGTCAATCAATGCTATATGCTTTTATTAAAGGCATCAGTTTGCTTTATTTCAACTAATGTTTTAAATAATCATGTTTAACAGTGAAATCCCTGGTGAAAAATTGCATTACCCATGATACTGAAACGAATCCAACCAATCAGAGATTCATAGCAAACATATCACACCAAAAGTCTGCTGAGCTCCGCCCAATCCGATGAGGCACGGCAAATAATTGAATCGAATGTCGCTTGCCTTTCAACACAGAAATATTTTAATATTATATATATATATATATAAATATATATATATATATATATATATATATATATATATATGCATATTTTGCAATCAAATATATTGTTTCTATATATACAATCAACAACTGAAATTGGATAGTTTTATATTTCTCCTTTGATTTTTAATTTGATTGTCATTCACAATGGTTCACAGGATTCTAGTTCGCCCCCTCATTAAAGCTGTTAAGAACACAGTCTTGTACCTTTTTCTTTTTGTCACTTTTTCAATAACATTTTGCTTCAAATTCAAGTTTGTACTGTTGTTCACCTTGTAGCTGGTTTCTTGGTTAATGTCTTATAGACTTTTTCAAAATCCCTTTGGGGAAAAATCAATTGGTAAAATACTTCTGAAACCAACAACGATGAGAAAGTGGGGTTAAACTCTTGATAAATACAGAAAGCACAAGAGGTAACTTTTGCATTTACACACAAAGGACTGTGTGTGTGTGTGTGTGTGTGTGTGTGTGTGTGTGTGTATGTATATATATATATATATATATATATATATATATTATTTTTTTAATCACGTGTCACCTTTTTTGATTGAATGAAGATCACTATAAATAGGCCTTTTAATCTTCTGGTTAACCGGTTCTCTCAACCAAACCCACATGTCATTAGTCTGACTGTTCTGGTCATTATCCTGCCACCCTCTGGGCCCTCTAGGTCCTACTAACAGGGCCTGGGTGATTCCTATAACCTCTGTCTCTCCTCAGTGTCTAGGGAGCAGATAGGGAGGGGCAGACTGCAGCTCTGACTCGTATCTCAAGGATCTATACAAAAAGTGTCAGATTCTTTCCTGGGAACTATGAATCAATAGTCTTCCTGACACTGGCGCTGCAAGCATTAAGTGTGGTTGGGTGCACTGAGATGTACCTGAGATAGAGAACAGGGTGGAGGAAGCTAGAAAAAAAAAAAAATACTTGAAAGTCCTAGAAACCTAGAAAATCATAGAAATCTTTGCATATGACAGATTCAAGCTCAAAACAGACGTGAACTCTCTGTGTAAAAGTCAGAAACACTACAACTAATCAGAGAAAACAACAATGCAGTACATACTTACCAAAATCAATTCAGTGTCAATAAGTGTTCAAGATCAAAATAATATTGTAAGAGGGTCACATTGTCTCATAGCAGCTGTGTATCTGTATTTTAGATCCGAGGGGCAGTTTGCAAAAAACAAATTCTCTGACTGTTTGTGTGTTTGGGTGTGAAGCATATCAGACCTCCACTTTATCTCCTTTATAGTGCTTTGCAGTGCTTCATGAGCAAGTGAGCAAATATTAGCCTAATAGTAGTAGTATTATCACATACAATTTGATTATAATTACAATTTATACATATTTTATGAATTATATTGTATTACATATATGTATATTTTACTATAATAATTAAATACATTTTACAGTTATTTTATTACAAGTGCACATATGTTTTATTATGTATTACAATCAATAATTATTACATTAGTAACAGTAAGTTGAGTGAGTGAGTGAGTGACGTGACATTCAGCCAAGTATGGTGACCCATACTCAGAATTTGTGCTCTGCATTTAACCCATCCGAAGTGCACACACACAGAGCAGTGAACACACACACACACTGTGAACACACACCCGGAGCAGTGGGCAGCAATTTTATGCTGCGGCGCCCGGGGACCAGTTGGGGGGTTCAGTGCCTTGCTCAAGGGCACCTAAGTCATGGTATTGAGGGTGGAGAGAGCGCTGTACATTCACTCCCCCCACCCACAATTCCTGCCGGCCCGAGACTCGAACTCACAACCCTTCGATTGGGAGTCCGACTCTCTAACCATTAGGCCACGACTTCCCTACAGTAGTAAGTAGTAAGTTACTACTACTACTACTACAACTAAATTGTAAATACTAACTGCTGTTTTTTATATTATTATTATTATTATTAATTACCTATAATTACTAAATATCATATGCATGAAATGACAGAAATATGAGCTGTTGTTGAATAAATTATAGAAAATGGTAGCCTTGTGCATTTTGCTAAAATAATTCTTTCTGATGTTAATGTACTCTACTTTGTTTAACTAAACAAATCCTGCTTAATATTTTTATTTTTATTTTTTTTTATCAGTGGCATAAGCCATTATTTCCTTTGTGTTGTCATTCAGCACTAAGCCCTCAATTAAGAATTGTAACTGCTCTGACTGATTTTGTCTTGTTTGCTTTATAGGATTGCTTTCAACAGGAAATGCGAGACGATTTACTGCTGTACAAAATTAAAAAAATGATTTCTAAGCCCATAACCCTTAAACAAAAAGAGACTATTAAAGCAAAGGCAATGGGCAAAGGCAATTCAGATGTTTGTGAAGAAAGAGAGAAAAGGACGATGGGGGAACATCTCATGTTTGACCTTGAGTGGAGGTTAGAACTAAAGGCTTCTGGAATTGTCCATGATGACTTTTGTGCAGATAATGTGTCAAATTTGCTCCTTCTTGGTTGAAGTTGCAGTAGGGCAAAAAATGAAGGTGTAGAAAATAAATAAAAAAGTTCAAACCTTTTCTATGATTTATGGTGTGTCATAGGAAACTAGCAATAGCTTAGCTTCCATAACTCACTGCAAGTTCCTTGCAAAGCTTCAGGGCCGTATTGCTTTTCTTCTCTGAGTCGCTTACCCACAGGGATGCAGGGATAAATTTATCTTTGTGCTAAAACAATATTGCACAGTTTTTGTTGTTCTTCACAAAATACATACAGAACACCTGGGACAGTCACATAGGACCAACATTTACCTCAAAGCACAGTAAACACGATAAGTAAAAAAAAAAAAAAAAATACCTGAGAGTTCATTGTATCTGACTTCTCAGACTCATGTCTGGAATTCATAATGGGACATCCTTTTTGTCCTGTTTTCACAATTCTTTCTTTAAAGTTTCATTAATATTTTTAATATAATTATTTTACATAATATTATATAATAATGTTCTATAATATTATGTTATGTAACATAAATACTATATGTCAAATAGGAATTAGAAACACTAACAAAACAGTACCACAAAATACCACTGTTCTTTGATAATAACATGTTTTTGAGTTTTATTTTAAACATGTATTCACTGGTACACCAATGGTAGTATGAAGTATGCTGGAGTACTACAGTTTAATGTAACCTGAATTTGGTCATCTTTTAGTGAAATGGCATATTCCTAAGTACCATGGTATCACTATACCTTAACTGTACCGTAGTGATGCCACAGTAAATTTTTGTAAGGAAAACAACATGAATAGCACCGTATAAACTATGCGATCCCTCATTACTGCTTAATAGTGAGTTTTCTGTACCTTTCCACTGTGTTCCAGTTCTTCAGTATGAAATGTCCTGACATTCTCTGTGTTCCCATATCAGAACAGGTAGTGCTACATGTGACAGCAGCCGGTGTGACATGGGAGGTAGCATATTTAGGCCAGCGTATGCCGGATTGGGGAAAAGCTTCTGAGAATTATTTCTGGACTCACAGAGGACCAGCAGAGTGAAAACAATTAAGATTTTTTTTGTGACTTTAATTAACATTTCAGTTAATATAATTGTCTCCCAGGTCTTAATCGCTAGAGGTATGGCTAATTAAAACATATATCCTTCAAACTCTTAATCAGTAGGCACACTATGCATACGGATGTGATAGATGTAATCTCGCTTGTCTATTCCACAATCAGCACTTCTGGAAATGTTCTGAATTGTCAAACGAGTTGTTAAGATCCCTTGTCAACCCCTACACAAGACATGACCTAATCTACGATATCAGGGACTAAATGATAAGTGAAAAAAATGTGATAATCAAGTAGGCTATATAATATCAAGTAGCCAATACAAGCTGGAATCTCATTTATATCTAATTATGCTAATTATTAACCTAATTCTAGTTTGGGCATTTCAAATGTATCGTCATAAACTAGGTCAATTAAATCACTTCTCAAAAGTGAAGTAATTTAAAACTGGACATGTTCACCAAATCACAAAATGATCTTGAATTAGACATTTTGTAGTTAATATGAAATTATTTTATTTTATTTGTATTATTATTATTATTATTATTATTATTATTATTATTATTATTATTATTATTATTATTATTATTATTTTATTTAGCATCTCACACTCCTAAATCTATCATTTTCACATGTTTGGCCAGACATTGGCATTATTTACTAATCTCTTTCTTTCAATTAAGAGATCAATTCCAAATAAGAATTAAATGTACAATAGTTATAATGTACACTAATGTACACAGTTACACACACACACACACACACACACACACACACACACACACACACACACACACACACACACACATATAGGTGTCTTTTCACATTTGTTTAATTACAAGGAACAAGATGTCTTCACTGAAATTACTTGAATAGCCAAAGTGTGGGTGTCCTCATATAAAAAAAAAATACGAAAAACAATTATGACCATATTTACATGTATGCAACAGTTTATTTCATTTTTATATTGATATCTATATTTAGTAAGAAAAAAATAAATAAAATAGCCAATGCTATTTCACTTATAAACTAAGCAGTATTTTAAAAACAATCACATATAATTGCACCACAGACACAAATGAGACATTTTGTTTGACTAATGGATGCATTCTAGAAGGGAAAGTTATACGTATGCCTTCTGGGGTAAATAAAAACAGTAGGAAAATAATCAGAATTCAAACACAGGCAAACACACATATTCAGCGACATCCTTTGTAGTAGAAGCCACATCTTAGTATGAGCTCCCACTGAGTGTAGATGATGAGAAGGTGAGGGGAGAATTAAAAGGAAAATGAGCAGGACAGAGCAATTGAATGTCTCCTGTGAGTCACCATAGAGATATACAGTACTGGTGGTAAGCAAAATAAACCAAGAAAGATCAGATCCAAAATACCCAGCATACCAGCTAGACAGGGCAAATTCTTATTCTTCTTACACGCAGTGGCATCAAATCACACCCAAGAACTGATGAGGTTAAAGCCGACTGTAGTGCCACCTTTATTCCTTTTCAGAGTCACAAATTACCACTTATGCTTCAATAATCATGCAATGGTGAGATGTGTCTATGTGTTTGCATGAGATACTGATGTACTTATGAGAATGTAAGAGCTCTGATCGTTGTACTTGACAACAAACATTATCTGCGGTCAGATGTCGGTTAGTTCCCCAGTCAAATGTTTCATCGCGATAGAATAAAACATTCTGTAGGATGATGCAGTGAGCACAAACACTCATTTTAATTTGATACACAAAAAGACTCAATATGTTTTGAATGTGTTGTAATCTAAATCAGCTCAGATTTTACCCATTAGCATATTGCAATACAATCTTAGATTTATTCAGTTATTCACTATTTGTTTAAGCAAAGTCTGCTTGTGGGCTCAGGGGAGATGGTTTGGCTCAGCATGATGAGTGTGCGTCTGGGTCTGAGAATCACTTCAGACAGCCAAGGTAGGGGACAAACTGTCTTTACTTGTGCCAGGCTGTCATGGCAATGAAACAAGTCATTACTAAACTGGCTTCACAATCGACTCCCTGGGCACCAACAACCAATGCACCTCAGATGTTTATCCAGCAAAGCCTAAATGTGTAACTGGATTACACTGCTCACCAAATTACAATCTTTTCATGTAATGACTGACGTCTTTGTCTTTCTAATAAGGCTTTCTTGCTCACAGGTTTTGAAGAAGAAGAAGAAAAAAAAGAATGTTTTATTTAAAGCAGAATTAAAATCTTAGTGAACAACTGTTTACACTCTCAGAAAAAAGAAAAAAAAAAAAAGGTACAAAAGCTGTCACTGGGGTGGTACAGTACCTTTTCAAAAGTTACACTTTTGTACCTTCTAGGTACTAATATATACACTTTAGGTACTTATATGTATCTTTAAGATACCAATATAGACTCTTTAGGTACAAAGTTGTGCCTGTCGAAAAGGTACCACCCCAGTGACAGCTTCCTTTTTTTCTGAGAGTGTATGTAAGGTTTCCGTTGTGACCCATTGTTTACAAAATTGTTAAAAATATTTTCATTTTTTAAGTACAGTATGTTATGTATTAATGTAGAGTTTAGTTATACTATCCTTCAGAAATCATTCTAATTTACTGATTTAGTGAAATATTTCTTATTATTATCAATATTGAAATCAGCTGTGCTGCTTAATATTTTTGTGATTATTATTATTTTATTTTTTTTTCTCCAGGATTCTTTATTTGATAGAAAGTTCAAAAGAACAGTGTTTGATTTTTTTTCTCTCTTGTAATAATGTAAAAGACTTTACTGACCCCAATTTTGTAGTGTAACAATATGTAGTGACAACAGTAATGTATTTACTTACATATAAAACATGACTCATAACAGACATAACAGATCATGAATGTCCAATCTAGACCTGTTATAGCAATGGTAAAAGCAGTTGCATTTTGTGGATGAAGGAACTGTACAGCAAAGAGATGCTTTAAAGCCACATCAAACACTGAATGCATTTGAGCAATCTCTACAGTTTAGAAGTGCTGCAGCTAAACTTCTCAGCAAATCCAGCAATTCCCTGTTAATCAGATGTGTTTCCCATGTAAACTCAAGATTAGACCACATCCTTCTTGAACATATAAGATAAGCAAATGGCCATTTCTCCCCCTCTCTCTCAAAGACTTGTATCCTGAAGCAGCTGTGTATGTATCTTAAAGCCAAGATGAAGAAATATTTTATCTGGGATTTGGGATACCCTTTGTGCTACATTTCTTTCTGTCAAATGTTTCCTTTGTTCCAGTCTATCCAATCATTTTGCTAAGCTTTCCCTTATAGATAAGACTAAAGCTTTTCGATTCAGAGGGACTGGGACTTTGGAGATTTGACAATTACTGGGGACATAGGCGTAGGGCTTTGCTGAATCCTTGACACCCCCCACTGTTTGCCCACATCAAACACTGATGTAAGCGACATATGTCACAAAATCTAAGAGTACTCGAGGACATTAGTTCTATTTGCTAAAGATAAATCAATGTAAGTTTGTTTTAAGCAGATGGACCAGAGTCAGCTAGACCCATAAAGTTTGCCTCTTTTAGTCAAAGATCTTGGTAGTCTTTGAGTCTTTTCACACCGCACTTAAAAGGATAGTCAATATCTGTTGCAAAGTAACCCAGGGTTAAAGGAATAGTTCACCCAAAAATTTAAATTACTCCATGATTACTCACCCTCAAGCCATCCTATGTATGACTTTCTTCTTTCAGACGAATACCCATATTCCAAGCTTTATATATATATATATATATATATATATATATATATATATATATATATATATATATATATATATATATATATATATATCACTTCAGGAGGGGGGGGGGGGGGCGCTCCTGAAGTGAATCAAAGCATTCATGTAATAATATCCATTTTAAAAGTTTATAAACTGCAATCTCTAGCTTCTGCTAACTGTCGTATGCATGTTCACGAGAGAGTGGAATTCCAGTGGATGACGTAGGACTAGGGCTGTCACGATATTAGATTTTTCATATCATGCTTATTGTGGCCATATAAACTCACAAATTCACGATATCGATATATCATGATATCTACAGAAACCTTGGGGAAAAAAGATATCAGTCAAATTATTTTTTACTTTGTTTATTGAGGTTTTATTGAGTATATAGAGACACCCCTACGTAGGACATAGGCATAGCGTAAGCTCCAGTGCAATATATGCTAGTCTCACGAGAACCAAGTTTTGTTTACAACTGTTAAAAAAAGTCTCTACTTGGCTTATATCGAAATCCACTGACATTTATTTTATTTATTTTTATAAATATTGATATTTTTCATTCACATCTCTTCGCTTCAGAATGCCTTTATTAGCCGGAGCCATGGTGGGGGTTAATATGATGGATGGACACACTTTTTTGGTCTTCAAAATCTCGACCCCCATTCACTGCCATTATAAAGCTTGGAAGAGCTAGGACAATTTTTTTTTATTTATTTTTTATTTTTTTATATATAACTCTGACTGTATTCGTCTGAAAGAAGAAAGTCATATACAGCTAGGATGGCTTGAGGGTAAATCATGGGGTAATTTAAATTTTTGGTGAATTATCATTTTAATCCTGGGTTATTTCACAACAGCCATTAATTCATATGCCTTGTTTTTATGTGCTTTGGACAGTTATGGAAACACAGCATGTTGTATAAACAACCATTTCAGGGGAAAAAAATGTCAAATGACAGAAAGTGTGTCAATTGGAAAGAAGAAGAGACCAATTTATTTTTACCCTTATAGTCTGAAAGCCCCCCCCCCCCCGGCCCAAACAAAAAAAAAAACAAAAAAAAAATTGATAATACAGTCGGGAACATACAATACAAGGAAGCACAGTGCTAGAACCTTTATGTAAACAGGTCACGTGTTTGTCCAATCAATGACACTGATGCCACAAATATGCAAATAAGAATGTTAACCGGGGTAGATTTAGGAATGTAGAGTGTGAAACGTCAGTTTATGTATACCCAGGATTAATTGTTAGCCCCAAGTAAATTATGAGCAGGACACAAGATAAATCAAAACTCACTTTACCCAGGGTTTACTATTTCAAGTGCAAAAATCCCTATTGTTATATCACTCTTAAATGTGGCCCACTCATTCAAGTGCCAAGCTTTCTATACTGTCACAGCTCATAGCAAATATTCCCATTACCTCACTTCATTTTTCATCTGAAAAAAGAGACCAAATTAAATTACTCATATGCTGCTCTTTTATTCGCTATATGATTATGTCTTAAACCTATAGCACCCGGGGAGAATACAGCATTTGCTAAGTAGGTTTTGTAAACACCTCCAGATTGCACAGTTCTTATGGTTGATGTGGAAGACATGATAGAGATGAAGCAATTTTTCTTCTGAAGAGCTGGAGGGTGAGTGTCACTGTCATTCGTCTTCCTGCAGCATTTAATGACTACTACAACAATAATGAGGATATTTTATGGACTTCTCTCTCCACGGCTCATCTGCTACATGAGAATTAGCACAGAATATACGTTACAAACAATCCCGGTGATGACGGATGAAGCCTGTAAGTGTTCGCCATATATAATTGGTCGTCCAGTCATAACAATCCTTATGAGGGAAAATGTATGCTATTAGTCAGAGAATTTCACCGTATCCCACAACAGATTCATCATGACAACAGCGATTACAGAACAACAGGCTTATGTGCGTATATATGTAGTTTGAGGATAATCAAGACATGAAAAACACCAAGATTACTTTGATTAATGGAGAGGCAAAAGCATTGAAAAATAGAGAGTCTAACTGGAGAAAATTGAGAGGAATGATCTTACGTATGCTATCCCTTTGATGCTCAGTGTACAAATACAATTTATAACCATACCATTCAAAGACAGCTCATCTTTAGTATTTCCTGTAAATTAGCTTGTAAATATGCCCCTGGATAGCTGTGGCACCATACATACTAATGCTTCTGAAGGCTTTCATTTGCAAAAGATTATTTGATTTGTTATTAATATTGTAATTTCAAAGTTCAAGGGAAATTGTCAATGAGAAATTCCAAGTTTAACACCCGAGTTAAAAGAATGAGTGGCATAATTTATTTGCAGTATCCTTTTGTCAGGCTACCCTTAAAGGTCATTCAGTTTTTTTTTTTCTGTTTTTTTTTTTTTTTTTTTTAACAAGCTTAAGACACAGGAATGAATTACAGGCTTCTTTTGTCAGATATGATTAAAATTGTGTACACTCACACATGAAGACTCCAGTAAAAGTAGCAGATCCAGTCATAATCAAAGGTTTATTCTACGTATATGGAGAATTTTATAATCTTTTGCAAACTTTCCATTCATCTTTAAGAAAAAAAAAAAAAAAAAAAGTATCATGGTTTCCACAAAACTGTTTTCAACATTGATAATAATAAGAAATGTGGGAAGCACTTTATTTACAGTATGGGTCCTTCCCAGAAACATACATGAAAATATATTGTACCTACAGGCAAGTGAGTGGTAACACAAGGTTCTTACCTGAAGTGTATGTACAGTACATGGTAACAAATAAGAAACATGGCTGTACTTAACAGTTGTACATGCATGGTAATTAGATGTACATACAGACAAGTGTGGGTAATAATAGTCACTGACAGATAGTGCCTGTACATGATAACTAATTAGATACTTTACTGTACTTACTAATATACATACATGGTAAATATGTAGTACTTACGGACAAGTGGGTACAAACAGACACATCCTTACAGTATCGGCATATGGTAACTAATAAGTCACATTACTGTATACTAATGGTATGTACATGGTAAATGTGTAGCACCTACGGAAAAATGTGGTATTATGTGGTAACAAACAAGACACATACTGTACTGTACAATTACTCACCAATGTGTCTTGAGTACCAAATAAGCACATTGTAATGATTTTTAAAGTATGCTGAAATTTAATGGTTTTAAAGTATGCTGAAATTGCCATAACAGGAATAAATAACATTTTAAAATATATTAAAATAGAAAGCAGTTAATTTTATTTCTAATATATATATATATATATATATATATATATATATATAAATTCTATAATACTTAGTGCACTGTACACTGTATTTCCTGAAATAAATGCATTATTGCTGAGCATAAAAAAACCTTCAAAAACACTTTAAAACATATTACCAACACCATACTTTTGAATGGTAGTGTGTATATTGTATGTTCCAGATGAAATGGGATGGTTGATGAAATACCACAAACTAATGTGGCACAACTGAATTCACTCCTGCGTCTTTAAACCTGATCTTTTAATTCTGCTTCATCATTCTTCATTGCTCCGGCACTCCACAGATGAAAAAGCATCACATTTATAGACTGAATGGTCATGCTCTAAAAGTTCAATTAAGGAAAAAACATTCCACTCAACCTTTATGCGATAGGATTACCAGATACATTTCAAAAGAATGAGGAATTCTATCAAGTCCTCTCGTAAAACCCTCATCAAAAATCTCCATCATCCTACAACTGCTGAAAAGAAGAATTACAACATGACAATGAAAATGCAATGCTTTCTGATTGCTTTAAAAAATATCTGTTTTCCAATACATTTTCTTTGCTTAACTGAGAATATAAACAACTTCTGCTGCAAAGTCATTACGATGTTTGTTGCAGAAATGTGAATTTTCTATTAGCTGGAACAGATGTGATCTCAAGATTGCTGCAGTTATTTGCATGAATTGTTCTATCTATAACAATATTTCATGCATCTAAAGATGTATGAATTGTTCTATCTATCTATCTATCTATCTATCTATCTATCTATCTATCTATCTATCTATCTATCTATCTATCTATCTGCTACATTTGTCTTGATTATTTTCACAATACTCGAAATCATCCAATTTTCACAAAATTATCCCAATTTGGTTTTGAATTGCGAGAGGGGAAGAGAGCTCATGTGACACACCCTCAATCATGGAGGCACAGAGAGTGAGCCTGAAGCCTGCCTCAGGTACTCATCCCATCATTCTTTCTCTAAACCCAACCGATGTAATTATCACCATGGCACCACACCGAGCATAGTGATGACCAAATTAGTGCAACACAAACAAGAGGCAGAAGGTTAACTGCCGTGTGATGCCAGCTTGTTTTGATCTGAAGTTCTTCTGCAGCGCTGAAGTTACGTGGGGACTCTTGCTTGACAGTGCTGTCAGATTCCTGGGGCGAAACGAGACACTTTCTACCCCCACACAACCATCTTAGCTGTTTCATCATTTGTAAATGACACATTATTATTCTGTCTCCCCACTGCCTGATTCCCTCTTCTCATTAGGGATTTGATTTATTTATTTATTTTTTCCCCAAGCACTTTGAGCCCCTTGAGCTGTTTGACAAGAGCAAAGAATGTTGGAAGCAAAATGAGAACAACAAAAGAAAGGCACAGTAACATTGTTGAGATTTTTTTTCCCCCAGTCACTTGAGCTTCTCAAATAAATCCACCATTTACATGGCTGTAATTTTTTTTTTTTTTTTTTTTTTTACTTTTTTTTACCAAAACAGAGAATTACACACAAAAGAAATATGACAGAAATCAGCAGCAAATCAAGACAAGGCACAATGCCTATATACGTTATCCACCCTTTCCTTCTTTTCATCTTATTTATCAAATAATTGGTAATTTATTTGACAGTAGATTTTATGTGGTCATATCATTATTTCAAACACACATATTTCCTGGGGTCCTAGATATTATTATGCTTGTTTGGTCTTGAAAATTATTCTATAAAAATCTGATTCTTGATCAATGCATTAATTTGCATTCAAGCCACATGCTTTAAGATATGAGAGAGTTATAGACAAGAAAACAAAAATCATAATAAATAATCGTTACGGGAAACTGTATTAATATGCCGTGTAATATTGATTTAATTGTGTGCATTTGGCATGACATGGTTCAAATGAAACACGATGGCTTGCATCTCTGGCTTTTAAAATGTCAGCTTAGCTGTGAGAGATGTGTTTGAACAATCCAAATCAGAAATAAAGACAATGAAGGCAAAATAAATCATAAAATATGTACTAGTTGCTGTGGGCCTCTGTCATCAGACAAAGAATGGTGTGGTGACAGCAGGGTGGGAACAACAATGAAACAGATGTGAGGGAGAGAGACAAAGATCACATCTGCTTGCAGACATGTACACACCACAACAACTGTGGGTGTGACTGATGCTTTGACACAAAGCAAGTTTTTTTTTTTTTTTTTTTTCTTTTTTTTTTTCTCAGTGAAGAATATAATAATAATAATAATAATAATAATAATAATAATAATAATAATAATAATAATAATAAAATTGTAAGAAAAAATACCAACAGAACCTAAACCATTAACCATTACTTTTGCATTTTTCATCTTGTCTAAATTATATTGTACACCTATTATGGCATGTATGTATGCATTTTTTATTTATTTGCTTGTTTGTTTTTGGAATAAGCAGGTTTTGTAGTAAGCATAGTCTTCATGTAACAGTTTTTTGTGAACAAGATTGAAGTTTAGCAAGCTGCTATATTTTACATCTGGCAGAAATAAAAACAAAATAAATGTTTTTTTATGTATTCAAGAACTGTTATGTACTATTTTTTAGAACTTAAAAAAAAAGAATAGTTAATTAAAAGACCATTATCTCATAACTGAAAAAAAAAATGTGTGCTGTTTTTTTTTTATCTCTTTCTTTATTTGGATTCTTTTGCTTTTCCATTTTTTACAAAAATAAAGCACACACACACACACACACACACACACACACACACACACACACAATCCTCCATTGAAATTCATGTTGCAAGACACTTGTCCATTTTAACATGGGCACAGACACATAATCACATACAAACATACACGTGCACATACAAGAAAGACTGCTACAACCCTGCAAACGACCTGAAGTCCACCACAGTTCTGATGAGCTGTCCTTGTATGGATTTCCATCTCTGTCATATGAGTAAATACCTCATGCCTGCTCAGAAGCGGCAGGTTAATCCACTGTTATCCAAAACCCCAGCGATTAATCAGCCACAGTCAATCCATTATTGTTTTTGTTTACCTTTTGATGAAAATAAATAAATAACTAAATAAAAATTAAACTGAAGGTCCCACAATGAGCTTAGGTGGAATTACATGTACAAACCAAAAATAAGATTGAGAAATTATTTACAGCGAGGGCCAAAAACTATGCATGCATTTAATATTTAGAGAGATTAAATCTTATTCGGGAGGGTTATATGAAATTAAATATCAGGGCAGATCAGTAAATGGCCTAGTACTTCAAAATAACCCTCACAAAGTACACCAGAGTTGTAATATAATCCAGCCCACAAGGGCCTACAATAGGTCTAGCTACATATAATGATTATGAGATCGTCGCAAATTACTTTGTTGAACAGCATCTAGAGTTCATTTCTCTTGGTTCTAAATGAAGTAGAACATAGTGGCTGCCCTTTTCAGTCTGATTCATAACATCTAGTAGAGGAAGCAAGAGTTTCTGGCTGATTAGAGCTAGTAATATATTTATTAGCATTTGCAGAACTAAGTCAATCCATCATAGATAATATATTCAGGATAAAAGAGAAGATGATTGATTTTGGCTTAACTCAGCAGATTCAAACAATGAACCAAAGATGCCGTGTGGTACGATAAAATAACTGAGACGCAACTTCTCTTTTCAGCATATGATGCTCTTCATTCCACTGCCTGACACTGATGATGACCCTATGACCAATAATGTTTCGAAAAACAGTGTCTGAAAGATCTGAACACTTTAATGTGTGCATAAATATTCTTTCTTTCAAAACAGGTGCACTCAAATCTCCAGTCTTATAAAACGCAGATCCTGAGGAAAATATGCTCTTGCTGTTGAACAACTTTACTTTTAGATTTCATCTCATCAACACTGTCACACAGCTGCCTTCCATTACTGTATCAATGCAAACTTACAGACTTATAACAGATTGCAGTCCATTACTTACTATAGATTACATAATTTAAAAATGTAGCTAGTAATGAAATCCAGGTTATTCATTTTAGGTAATGTATCCTGACTATGTTTTAGATTACTTTAAGATCTACTTCATTCCTATGTCATTTATTAAAATAAAAACAAAACACTTGAGTACTAAAAATAGAAATATGTAATATGTTTACCTGCATGTCTGTGTGACAATTAACCAACATCAGAAAAAAATTAAATGTGTATATGTGTTTATATTGAAATATTAACTCCTGTACATTTCAACCGCATACAGTATGTCAAAGGTGTTTGGCTGAAGAAGAAAAACAAAAGTATGGGAATCGCTGCATTACTGAACAAACATTAATAAACATGAAAACATCAATGACATTACACATCCCAAATTTTCAAAGCTAAATGGTATGACATACAGCAGGACTCTTAGAGAGGAAACTTTAAGAGAGAAAAAAAAAGAAAAAAAAAATTCAATAAATTGAGAATAATTTCCTGCCATTGTTTTATAACATGTAAACATTTAATACGCTAAAAGTAACTTAAAACTGATTATGAACATTTTAAATTGGGATATAATTTAATTACGAGTACTTAATTTTTGGAATCTGATTAATGTAATCAGTAATCAGTTAATACCCAGCACTGCTTACAGACTATCCTTATACTACATTCCTTCACCTGAACTGTATGGATTGCTGGTTATAAATATATGTACTTCCCCAGGCATTCTGTGTTTTCTGATAGCATTATTGTTTGAATGCTGATTCCTGCCAAACTACAAAATACAATATAATCATATTGCCCTTTACGGAGATTACATATTTTATCATTAGGAATGGCATTGCATTGACAACCTATACAACATGCATATTATCTTACAAGAGGGAATTATTTTACTTTATTTCATGCTGTAATGACATATCCAAACTTAATTCGCTTGCTAGCCTAGAGTTATACCACCCAGACTAAGAAAATCTAGATTAAAAGCAAATGGCTCAAAGTGTTTTTGAAATCTGAGTCGGACTTGTGAAATTCTGTGAGAAGAGAAGCACATCAGTCCAGAGACTTCTCAAGATTCTGGTCTTTTACCAATTTTTTCCCCTGTGGTGAATAAAATGGAAAGCGTGGGACCTTCAAAGAGACATCTAAAGTGACGGCACACTGAATTAGAACTAGTTTGACGTTTTAGAGATGAGTTTGCTCATGCAACAAAGACCAAACATGCACCAGTGTGCTGCATGCTCTGTATACGATTTCAAGATATTATTCCAAACAGAGGGCAGACTCCAAGCAAAAGGTATAAAGTGGCCGTTATTGTAAGTGTGCAATGGATTTTAGGCATCTACTTTAGTCACTGTAAAATAATAATTATTAATTGTTAATAATTATTAAATAAATAATTGATATGCTTGTCAAATGTCTGAATACACGTAATATGTCTAAATGAGATCTGTAAAAGTTGACAGCCATGTCCTTTTTCCTGAGATCCTTCCACCAGATATACAGCCAGTAGTGTGGATCACATACAGGATTAAGTAAGTGTACCTCTTATGGAAGGGTGGGTTTCTCTCTGAATCTGTGACCTGCTTGAGTTCTGCATTAGTGGCAAATTGATTTCTTTGTGCAGTGAAGGCACAGTCTGTGAAGTTGTGGGCTCCAACCCAGAGGGGACTGCCATCCGTGGACACTCAATCGATGTGAGATTGTGGGGTGGAGAAAAAGATTGACAGCCTCAGAAATAACAAAATAGGGCAATAATGTGAGCCATGGGATATGGCTTTAACTTATAGGTGGAAAGTTACTGAGAAGATGAGTTCAATCTGTCCTTTGTTATGGGCTTCAAGGACAAACATTTCCACAGTATGTCAAATGAATCAGTGCAGTGAAACTCTACTCACCTGCCTGATGAAATTATTTGGATTATGAACTTATAATAGGATACAGGATATCTTACAAGACATTTAAGCAGTTGGGGCATACTGAAATCATTTTGCCTAAATGACCTTCACAAGGGTAGAGAATTTTGCTAATTACTATATACTGGTTCTAGTGACCTTCTTTTGTCAAATAAAATAATTAAAAGGAGAGATGTGGGCCCTTAAAAACAAATTTTAGCTCAGTGAAGGTCAGAACAAAGTGGCTGTGTCCCCTCCCAAGACTATCAATCATTTATACAATTGTAAAGGTACGTATCAGTTTTAATTCCCTAAACAATTTAGAGCTGGCTTTATTCACATGAGATATGCAGATATATCCAGCCTTTCTTTCTTTCTTTTTCTTTCTTTCTTTCTTTCTTTCTTTCTTTCTTTCTTTCTTTCTTTCTTTCTTTCTTTCATTTGTAAGATAAAATAACTTTTCAAAACGTAGATAAGTTAAAATGTAAGCTTTCATGTTGATGTTTCAAAGTTTCAAAGTGCCAATTGATAGAAAACACACAATGAGCTTCATGTTTCAAAAGTTTCATGTTCTTTAATAGAATTATAGGGATTAACTTAAAAAAATGCTGTCTGTACTGAAGTTTCATGATTTAAAAAAAAAAAAAAAAAAAAACATATACATTTTTAAAAGCTACTTGATCTGCCATCGGATAAAAAACTGAGCTCTCACTGGCTATTGTATATTTTCCGAAGGGTATGTGGGGCAATTGAGACAGTAACTGATTTATCACACACAAATATCACAACTGGATCTGGGACTCCTTTGTCAAATATTACGTTTATTGTTTGAAAATCATGATTTATTTGCACTTGTGCAGAAAAGCCATAGAGGAAAGTAATCTTTAGGAATAGAAAGATAAATTAGAATTGAACTGAACTTTTAAAAAAATTAATATATAAGCCTTGATGCATAATAAAAATAAAAAATAAAAAATGAAAAAAAAAAGATTTTTATTCAGATACATTAAACTGTATTAGATGTATGCAAATGCACTGAACAACTAATGACTAATTAGCTCTAATTGACTTTATTCAGTGTTTGATTAATTAAATCTGACGCTAGATATTATGGGAAATATTATTTTACTTTATTATTTCTTTATTTTTTTAATGGGTTTGGGGACTAGGGGTTACAGGGCCCAAATGTTTTTCTAAGGATTATCATTTTTATTATTATTTCAAAGTTTTGGGGGTCCTTAGCTTTTGGCATGAAACTCTACTCAGGGAGCAGTTGGGGGTTCGGTGCCTTGCTCAAGGGCACCTCATTCATGGTATTGCCGGCCCAAAACTCAAACCCACAACCTTTGGGTTAGGAGTTAAACTCTCTAACCATTAGGCCACGACTTCCACACAAAATGAGCAACTGTAGACAAGTTTAAACTAAGTGTCATGTTAGCAGTTTGCATTGTGTGCAGCAGCAAAATATTAAGCATATTACAAGCAGCATATAGCATCTGTGTTTATGTCTTGATGGAAGTGAGCGCGACCAGGAGCGCTGTCTAGACAGGAACTACAGCTCGACTGAGTCAAGCAGCTCAAAGGGACCCCTCTGAAGTCCAGCCAGAACAATAGAGAGGTCCCAGTAAGGTATCAGGGGTGTTCTATGAGGATTTAACCTTCTGGCACCCCTCAGGAACCTAATGATCAAGTCATGCCTCCCCAGGGACCAGCCATCCACTGCATCATGATGGGCTGCAATGGCAGCCACATACACTTTCAAGGTTCCATATGGTGCCCAGCCCCTGAGAGAGGAAGTCCCTCCTGGATACGCCAGGAAGGGGCTGTCATGAGGAGCATGAGTTCCAAAAACCAGGTCCGGGTGGGCTAGTAAGGGGCAACCAATAGGACCTGTTCCTCATCCTCCCTGACCTTATACAGTGTCTGTGCTTGCAGGCTCACTGGGGGAAATGCATACTTGCGTAGACGTTTGTCAACGTCTCTCATCCCAACCAGGCTGAACCAGAGATGGCACTACTGGACCACCAGAGCGGACATCACCTTTCCGAGGGACTGCGTCGTGACTTCCGTTGACCCGAAAGGGTGAGGTCAGTCACCGTGCGCAGCTCCTGCATCAACCTCGGGTTGGTTCTACCCTCATGCATTTGTTAAAGCTTTGGCTTGGTGAATTTGCAGGATAGCCATGGCATGCAGGGCAGAGGCAGCTTGACCTGCAGCACTGTAAGCCTAGGCAGCGAGAGCGGCCGACAGCTAACAGGCCTTGGACAGGAGACGGGGACTATTCCTCCCAGTGGGGGCGTTTTGGGACACAAGTGCACCACAATCGTAATCTCCTGGTGTGGAATGTCGACGTACCCCCTAGCTGCCCCACCATCAAGGGTAGTGAGGACGGAGGAAGGAAACGAGTGGCTTCTGGCCGTAAAAAGGGGCCATCCACAACTATGTCACTTCCCCATGCACATCCGGGAAGAAAGGAACCAGAGCAAAACGCGGTTGTGAACCGTGCTTTACACCGAGAACCAATCGAACAGCCATGAGAACTCAGGGCTGGGTGGTGTATTCACCTACATCCTGATGTTCACAGCTGCCCGGGCAAGCACGGCTGTCAACTCTGGGTCCAATTCGGCAGTGGCGACAACACCCGAGAGGGGCAGCCCCTCCGAATCTTCATTCACAGAGGTCAACAGCCCATCCCTCTATGCCGCAATCAACATCTATATATAAGATCATTTCTAGGTCAAATATTTCATCTCAAAACACTTGAAGTGCATAAGGTATTAACAATGAAGAAAAATAACAATAACTTTGCTAGGTCAAAGATGTCCGTGGACAGCAAATTAATCCGTGGTAGGCAGTAACATTTTCCCCCGTGTCTTTCTTTAAAAATAAAATCATGTCTGTACATCCAGTGATTAAAGGCTGCATTCCCCTCCATTTTGCATTATCTTGTTGCTGATTTCTTCTGAGCGCGATTCTGACAAACTCGAAGAATCACGAAAGTATATAAGCGGCAGGTTTATTAGGAAAAAATATAAATGTTAAAAATAGGAAACTTAGGAGAATCAATGAATTGTGAACAACTTATTACCATTGTGTAAATAATATGTAATCATGTAATCCATAAAAAAGTAACTTTAGTCTGATTACGAGTATTTTAAAAAGTAGTTTACTCTAATTACAAGTACTTGAGTTTTGGAATCTGATTACGTAATCCAGATTACATGTAATCCGTTACTACCCAGCTCTGATTATAAGACAAATTATAGTGCCACCAACTGGCAGCAGGAAGTGTCATTTTCAAAATGCTCTGAAATCAGCCTTTTATTTTTACCAGATTTGCTTCAAATTTCATCAGAATAATGTCAAAACACAACAAAAGTAAAGGGATTCTTGATATCTTAAATACTGTTGCCATGACAAACTTTAATATCCTTTTCAGGTGTTTTTGAGGCACATGCTTAGAATTTTATGAAACTCAACACACACATCAGAGTTATAGTCCGTTAGACACTGCCGAAAGAAAAAAATGAGCGTGGAGGATTTTTAATTTTGACGAAAGTGGTGGTGGAGTAGTAGTTTTAGCTACAGTTACCAAACTCAGTACATATTGTTGTCATCAAGCTGGACAACTTGATAATTTATAGTCATTACCTACAACCAACAAAAATTATTTTGGTTTGAATGTGGATTTTTTTTTTTTTTCTTTAATCAGGCTGTGTGTTATTGCATATTTCTCCTAGGGAAATTGTGCAATTCAAACCAAACTTTGTTTATATGATGACAAAACATTGATGAACCTAAATTGCGAACGGTTTTTGGATATCTAAAATGACGTTGCCATGGTGATTTATTAAATTAAGGGCAAAAAAGGAAACATTTTCTTATATCTCCTTAGTGCATTATCCAAACTCCTCATAACATACAGAGAACATGATTAGTTTTCTGAATTTCTGAAGCTGTGAGGGCTAACAGTAAATCATAAACTGAGACATTTTAACTGACAGATGAAGGCTGTCCACAGGATAAGAAATCTTTTAAGCCTGATCTTCGTCCTCTCAGTTTATTTCAGTTAGAATGATAAATAAATCCTGATTTTATTTGTATATTGATTACTGTCAATATAGTTTTAAATAATTCTTTTAAATTTTTATATTTGTATATTTTGTATATTTTAATATATATATATATATATATATATATATATATATATATATATATATATATATATATTAAGTTAAATTATATAGGAAAAATAATAATAATAAACCAATAAAATAATTTTAAACATTCATAGATATCTGTCACACTCGCTGACGGGAGATCAAGTGCATGACACATACATTGACTAATACACAGTCTTTAATAATATTCCACAGAAGAACAGACAGGAAATCCAGGAAGACAGGCAACCAAACGCAGTGTACATAAACAAACAATAACCAGCAAGTGAGCGAACTAATGAATTAACAGGTCAAGGAAACAAAACTACACAAGAGAACAGGAAATGAAAACACCCTGAAGTCTATGTAAACAGAACATAACCATGGCAGTACATCCCCCCTCTGACCAGGCACTACATTGCATCGTAACAAAAACAAAGGAAGGGACAAAGGAAAGCAGGCAGGAGGGCAGGCAGATGACCAGGGGCAGTGATGACGGAGGGGGGAGCTATGAAGGGATCAGGAGGAACTATGGCGGACCAGATGGAGGGAGGAGCCAGGAAGGAGGCAGAAAGAACCAGGGCAGACCAGACGGTGGGAGGAGCCAGGATGGACTTGGAGCAGGAGGAGCCAGGCGGGACCCAGACTGCAGCCAACATGACAGGCCATGGTGGAGCCGATGGAGGGAGGAGTCATGGTGGAGGAAGGGCTGATGACTCCAAGGGGCTGACTGACAGCGGCAGAGCAGGTGGGAGAGTAGCCCGGGGCGGAGATGGAGAGCCGTAGGGCAAGGGCGGCGGGGAGGATCCAGGGGACCAAGGCGGAGCAGATGGCTCAGGTGACCAAGGCATAGGCAGGGATATGGAAGGCCACGGTTGGGCCGGAGCGACAGAAGACCAAGGTGGAGCTGGAGAGAGGGAGGACCCAAACAGAACTGGTGGGATGGAGTGACGAGGTGCAGCTGGAGGAGTGTAGTCGTGAGGTGACGGGTCATGGTGGAGAGGAGGGAGCTAGGAGCCATGGTGGAGCCACTGGGTCAACAGGCTGAGGGGGAGTCCGGGCCTTGCAGGCTAGAGGCGGAGACAAGGGGTACCCCAGCCACGACGCCAATCGAAACTGACAGACCCAGGGCAAAACCACACCACTGATAGTGGGCTGAGGGTGAGCAGAGGGGCTGACGGGAGACAGCAGAGGTGATGGTGAAGACTGATGAAGCAGTGATAGTAGAGGGAGGATGGGAGGGAATTTGTGCAGTGGGTTTTGGGATGGTATGTGCTGCCCACACACACCAGATAGCAACTCACAGCACCAGGAGCTCTAGGGAAAGGGGAATGAATTCAGTGGTCATGGCGGGACAGACAGTTCAGGGCAGATGAACATTTTGAAAATGGACATCTTTTCCGTAACAGGACAGGCAGAGAGTTCAGAAGACGGGACAGGTGGTATGTCAGAGTAATAATCTATTAAAACCACTGAGTCCAGCGGCAGCTCACCCTCAGTGGTGGAACAGTCGGCGGGGCTTTCCTCCGCAACCTCACTCTCCACTGTATAATCCTCCGTCGCGGTCATGGTCACCGGCTCACGCACCTGGTCATATGTTTGATGAGGCTTTGGTTTCGTGGTAATTCTCAGCTCCGTCGCTCCATTAGGCGATGGCTCATCATGTGGCAGGCTCTGGCTCTCTGTCTGTGGTGGGCTCAGGCTGTTGCTCCATGCAGTGGGGTGGTGTTTGGCTGGGCTCTGTGTACTTAGTTGGGCTGATGAGTGCCCATGATGATGAGTGTGGCAGACGGTGAACGGGAATCCGTTTTTCACCAGTAGCCACTCTACAAAGGTGGCAAAATTGCCCCGAGGACCATCTTCAGATGGCCGCACTCTGCCGCTTGTTGAGGCTGGCATTGTAAAATGTGCAGAGGCAGTCGTCCGGGTAGCTGGTGTAATGAGCTACTTTTAGGAACAGTCTAGTGTGATCCTCGAGAGCGTGTTTCCCTGCTCCAGCAGGAAGAGGATGAATTTGGGACAGTGGGTCATAACAGACAACATAAAAAACTTTCAAAAATGAAAAGCAAAACACGGGGAACACACGCCGCTTAACTTTTAAGTTGGCTGGTTATTATGTCATGGGTTTTGTTGAAGCAAGGCAAAGGAGACAGCAGGGAAAGTCCAAAACTCTCAATTTAATAGTGTACTCAGGCAGATATGCAAGGGAAAACACAACTTAGTATAACGTGACTGAACAACGAGTGACAGAAAGGGAGCAACTTAAATACATAGAGCGATTAGGATAATTAACTAAACACAGGTGATCAGGGTAAACTAATAAGGCTCAATGAAACCAGGAACATAACCAAATAAGGGGACACAGGAACTAAAACAAAACAGCAGACAGGAAAACACAGAAACACAGTGTCCTTGACAACTAAAAGGGTGACAGTATCATTCAGAATTTTATATATCATTCCCTTAATATGTATCTCTAATGTTCTAGAGTAGCCCATCCATTGCTGCTACTCAACAACCAGACTGCCAGAGATTTCAATGCATATGTCTGCTGTGCACAGTTTTCCTGAAGCCATCGGGGTGGCACCGGGACTTGGGCCCGTCATAGCTGCTAATTGTATACATTGTAGTTATTTTAAATTTTCCTTAATAATTTTATGACATAAAAATAAGATTAGAATGACTATTTGAGATTAAAAAAAAAAAAAAATGGGGCTCCTCACACTTAATTGTTTGATTTTAGGAACGTTAATAGTATTTTACATTCCTGGGTGTGTTTATAAAAGGAATACATGGTGTATATATATATATATTTTTTTTTTTACATCTGGGGTTTTTCAAATCTCAATATAACTTCCAATTGACAGTCCATGAAATGTCTACAGTGCTGATATGTTAAATCATATCCTCATTCTGCACTTTTTGATTAAAGTTGTTGACTGTTATGAATCTTCATTTTTCCAGTATCTCTTCTTTAATTTTTCCTTTGCTCTCTCCAGCTAACAATTTAATTATTGTCAGCAAGTTAAAAAGATAACTATCTAGTCATCTCCCGCAACAAAGTAATTAATTTTTTATGTTGCTGTCAAAGGAGTTACAGATGAGGTTACGATTAGGATGGAGGTTTGGGATGTAGTCGCCAAATTCTTTCTCTTAAAGATATTGACTCTTTTTTTTTTCTCTCAAATTTTTCATTATGCAACACAGCAGATGCAAAGCAGATTTTAAAAACATGCTTACAAATTGTTATGCACTTAATTGTTATGCATATACTGTATGTACAATTGGGAAAATAAATAAATGAGTTACCTGATTGATGACAGAAGCAGTATATAATTAACCATCTCCACTTAATCTCCGGTTTGTACTGATGAATATTTGCACACTAAACACTTATTATTTTTACATAGACTACTACTCCGACATCACATAGTGATGGTATTATAAAGTTCTATTGAAATGTCTGATAAAATGACCACTCTTCCTCAATGGAACTTCAGAGGGCTTTTGATACAGGTCATTAGACTTCAGCTGGCTGGGATCAGACAAAGTGACCATAAGCCATCAGACTAATCTGCTTATAGCGATGTGACAGGGTAGCCATTGTGACATTCCTTTTCTCACTTCCATTCCACTGAAGATGAATATATCACCAGTGTCTCCCATTAGCAGGGGCCATGAGCTCATTTCTGTATTAACGCTGTCATTCACCCTTTTTTTCTTTCTGAGGTTAAAACTATTTGTTCTTTCACTCAGAGCAGCTGAAGACTCCTTATCCAGCCATTTAATTAGAATTAAGTGGTCTATAAGTAATGACCCTATTATTTATCTTTATGTCCTAAAATTGTGGTATCATGATACAATATTGCATTAAATGAGTATCTACATTAATAAATACAGTAATGCTAATCCATTGTTTCACTGTTACGATTAATTGCTTCTTAGATTGTCATAAAACTAAATTCTTTGCGGGTGATTGCTAGGTTGGTAAATGCTAGAAAAGGTTGTGAATGTTTGCCAAAATTGTCCATAATACATTGTCCTTTACTGCCAATGATTCTATTCAAAACCTAATGGGATAATTGGAGAGAAAAGGCTTCAAAACAAAGCGAGAGTGGGAAGGGAGAGAGAGGAATGGAACAAAAAAAGAAAAGAGAACATTTTACGGTCTGATTGCTTTGATGATTCAGAGCTGACCTATGCTTTGGTGGCACAAGAGGCAAATTATTCATTCAAGCTTATTCTCTTGAATTTAAACTCTGCACCTGCTATGAAGATTCCATCACAATTTGATTTCAAAAACTTGGGAGCCATCCCAACAGGACATGTTATTGCTTTCAAAAACAGCTAGACACAGTGGAACAGAACAGATTCAGGGCTCTAAAGGTGCATTTTTAAAAGTAAGACTTCACAATTTGTCATAAGGTGTCTTAAAAACGCAGCACTGTGAAATGCTGATAAAAAACAACAAGGTATGTCAGAGCAGCCAAAGATGCTGCAGAAATACCACTTATAATTCATTATTATTATTATTATTATTATTATTATTATTATTATTATTATTATTATTATTATTATTATTATTTATTTATTCATTTATTTATTTTCCAGGACTAATTTAAGGTCAGTTAATTTCTTAAAACAACTGTATGTGCATTACTATTTTATTATATATATATATATATATATATATATATATATATATATATATATATATATATATATATATATACACATCAACATGATTTTGAAATTTCTATTGTAAGGTAAATTTATATATATATATTTCAAAATCATGTTGATGGTACAGTGACTTCTAATAAGGCAAATGGCTTCTGTTTCCTTCCGACATACCTACCCAAATGTCTGTTTTAGAAAGATGTGAGTGAGAGCAGCTACGAAATTCCGATTGAAAAAAAAAAAAATGCTTTATGGCAGCACAAATGTGCATGTGCAGTTATCCAGTAATTACAACAGTGATGTATTTACACAAGTTTTACTGTGTATTTACTATATATAATTAATATTATAACATTTTAGTTATCAGTCTATGTATTGTTTCACTTTTCAACTGTATACACGCAGTTCAAGTTAATTTGGTTGTTACAAATATGAATTTTTGTTTTGTTTTGTATAATTTCAAAGATTTATATCACACTGTGTGAACTCTGAGTAAGGTCAAGTAAAGTCCCTAGCTCTGGACACCATTCAACCAAGTGCAAGTGTAAAGCGGTCTGAACATAATTTTTAACGGGCCATTTCCTTAAGCTTTCTGAACATATAATCATGACTGATTGTGTCCTCTGCTCTGCCTGCAGACAACAAAGGACATTTATCTTCATTGAATATTGACACCTTCACAGATTTCTTTGACACCTTACTAGATTCTATTTCTTATGTGGTTGGTGGGGCGATGGGGGGCGGATTGAATAGGGGGTCTGTTTTTGTGTTCTTTGTCTTCTGCTTTGCTTTGATTTCTGATGCTTTGGTTTAAAGAACCCCTGCATGAGCATAAATGGTCACACTATTTAATATGTTGACATAAAAGAGGAATGACTTTATTCTAACACTAAACACAAACAACTGAAATGCTTTTAACCATAAAGTAAAAGAAGAATGATCGATAGCAGACTGCCCATCTTGAACCAGTTGCTATGTGTTTGATCTGACTCCACTGATCATTAACTAATCCCTTCCAGGTGTCCAGTTTACACATATACTTTTGTAGAGTAGTGGTCCATAGTGTTTGGCTCTCCTAGGAAAAAGGGAGAGTGAACTTTTTAACCGTCTGGCTTTGTGCCATTCCATTTATTTCTATAATATGTCTCTTGGCTGCTGGCAGGGAAAGGGTGGATGTTTTGAGCATGCTTCACCTCCGGAAATGTCTTTGTGTTCTTACTCGCAAAAGCTTGGCCTTAACACATTGCAGGTCTTGCGCCCTGGTTCTAAAAAAAAAAAAAAAAAAAAAAAAGACTGACATACATATGTTAAAATACAACACTGACAAAGATAAATTGACACTGAAATTTAAGACCCACTAAGTTAGAGCTGTAGCTTCATATAGAGCATTAAAAGAAGCTATGTCCTCAGGAAGTGACCTGTCAGAAGGAATAATGGCTGCCCGCAGCCTCTCCAGCAGAGATACTTGTTATTTGTCACCTGGATGTGCTTCCTTGGCTCCTTTCCAACTCCCACATTTACTTAACCAAGTCTCTTTATTCTTGCCATGTTCGACTTCAAACGAAGCAATAACTGACTCCAATTGTCCCTCACTCCATATACTTTATGTACCGTCTAACAGTTTAATTTTTTCCCTGTCCACTTCCGTGTTTAACAAACCATCTCTGAAAAAAGTCATCAGATCTATAGTATAGCAAATCCTGTAGACACAGTGATCACTGCATTCTGTACATCAATAAAGAATTGCTTCTTATTGCAATGGTAAAATATCATTTTGGTAATCAGAAGTGGCTTGTCTAGTTTTAAGATGATAATGGGACTGGTGTGGATGGCAATATTGTGAGGTGTCAGCTCTGATGGATGGCAAGGTTTGCTGTCAATATTTTCGCATGGCTAAATATGAATGATGCATTTATCTATAGATAAACTATGAGTCAGTGATCTCTGGTGTTTGTGGTAACAGCAGGGCTAATTTGATACCTGAAATAAGTTACTGAGGATAAAATGAAGCCTCTGAGGGCCAACAAATCCAGGTTGAGGGTATTTGGCACCTGTATTTGATGAATAGAACAAAGCAAAAAAAAAGGGATCTTCATGGGGTTCAAAAGCAATCATCATGTATTTAGACCACATAATGCTGGGCTTATTTTTATCTATTTATTTATTTATTTTTTATCTCTAACTGTATACAACTTCAGCTCATATGCATTATTCAGTGGAATAGACTACACTGTCCCGTTTATCAATTGGCTAGTTCTGTTAAATTCTTCAAACAAGTCAGACCCCATAGTCAATAGAATCATATTGTACAGTATTTGGCAAAAATGCAGTATAATAAATGTAAAATTAAGTGCTGAAACATTGGTCATTTCAGGTCACGCAAAAGACATCAGTTATGAATGGAGTGGCTGGCTAGATTTGGACAAGGCTACAAGCATCTGCTTAGGTTTAAATGGAGACAGATGGGCTTTAGCACAGGATCAAGCAATTTCCTTTCTTACTGCACTGAGAGTACAAGCTTTCTCTAACCACCAGAACCAGGCTATGAGTATATTATACAAAAACCTACAGAAAATAAATAGTAAAAAAAAAAAAAAAATGTAATTATATATAATGTATTAACTAAGAGTATTTTAGAGGTCATCATAATTATAAATTCTGTCTCATAATTTTCCTCTGATTTTGAAAGGAAGGCTATGCATATTATAAGCCGATAACCCCTATTTGATCATGCATTGAAACTGAAATTCTTTGTCGCTGTGGCATTTAGAGAAGAAATTTTCTCACTGCAGGGCCTTTCAATTCTCTTCAGTGCTGATTTAATGAGATTAATAATGTGAACAGAATCATTGAACGCAGCAATTCACAATCACACCTTATTATAGAAAGATAACTTTCCCTTATGTGACCCTCAATTCCAGACATGGTCACAACTGCAATAGCAAACATGTTATGTGTGTTGTCTCATCATATTTAATTACTAATAGTAATAAAAAATATCAAAATTAAAATTCACATTCAATTTTACTAATACAATTTTTAAGAAAAATGTCAAAATACTGTTGTTTCATCATCAAGAAATCATAGTGTATCATCCTTCCACACACCAGTGTTATAAGTCTCTCAACATTGCACAGTGAAAGCACTATGCCTCTTTTTGATCGACATGTTTGGTGTGGAGGGACCCTGCTGCAATAATGGCAACATAATGCATGCACCATGCTCCAGCGGCTCTAGGCACCAGCCATATGCCAGCCTTTATCTCAGGAGTGAGGCAGAAAGAGTGTGATCGATAGGGCATCACTCACTCAGGGGAAATAAGTGGCTTTGGTTTCCTGCTGGAGTCACCATGCATTGAAAATCATGCTGAAGTCCACAAATTTCATCCCATCCCCCATTAAAAGAACCATGTTGAAACATTCAGGATTCCCCAGATCACACATAATTGCCATCCTGACCTAATTAGTTGAAATGAGAAGTCCATCTCACTGGATGCCTTCATTTATGGACCCTCAGAAGATCTGTATGAAATCACTTGGTGTTAAGGACGAGAAGATGCATAATTTGGTTTCTTCTGAGTTTCACTTTAAGAATTCTGGTTTAACCTGGAAATCACTGCATAGTTCATTTGGCTAGATTTTTTTTTTTTTTTTTTACTAGATTTAGTTAAGAAATTATAGTAAAAGGCTTAAAGTGAAAAAAAGTAAATACATTCAAATTTAAATTTAAATTAAAAAAAAGAAGAACATAATTGTTGTTCTGGACCACCACTGGCTTTCATATTGCTGATAAAAAATGTTGGAATATTATTTCAAATGAGGGTAAGTAATAGTAATAGCTTATAGAATTTTCATTAGAAGTATCGTGCTGTCAGAAGCAACAAGTCTTTAAATAGGTCAAAACATTCAAGTGAGAAAGGTGACTAGTGTTGAACTTGTCTAACTTGACACAACATCTGTGTTAAACGTGTGCAAATAAAGCATTTGCCCAGAGGACACAGGTATGGCCCTGCAGAACTATCGGAAACTCAGGCGGCACAATGCCTAATTTGCATTACAAGGACACAGCTCCCTCAACTCCAGAAAGATGGCAGAGTTGTGTTCCACACCCACACTCTTCTGATGAATAAATGATATGTCTCCACCTCACATCTGAATGATCAGAGTGTAAGTTCTTCAGGACGTACTGTAAATAGCCCCGTAATGGAGCAACACATCTTACAGTAAGTATTTCTCTGCCATTGGAAGAGGGTTGGGTCAGGTTAATAACAATAGTGAGAGGTTTGGGAAATCAGCGGAAGGGATCCTTAACGTTTCCCCCTCAAGGCTTCACTGAAAGTAAGACATATCTCTTGAGTATAAAATAAAATGATGTGTGTCAAAATGGAAAGTAAATGGTGTAGGTGAGTAGAATGAGTTTGTTGAACTTCTAAGCATTGTACAGACACTTTATGTCCAAATGTGTCAATATTCAGGTTTCATGTGAGTTCATGCATTTTTGGACTATACAGTTACGCTTAAAAATAGTGCCATTAAAAAAAGTTTCACTTACTGATGAGTTAGTGTTTCTAGACATTAATTTTAAGTTCATTTAGATGTAGTCATTACTGAAAGTGTTAATGTCTGAGTGCGTGAGTATTATCTCCATAAATTTCCACGGGCTTGTTTGAGGACTGACAGCAAACATGATAGGCAGGCATTGTCTCTTTGACAGGGTCAGCCAATCACGGTGGCTGTGTCCGAAACCACATACTCTCTGAGTAGTTACTTAATTTTAATAATTGTGAATAAGTATGAATGCGATCTGGACATCAACCGCCTTGTTGACTTTGTCACGTGACCTACGATCTAATAACTTAAAAACAAAAGATATGAGCGACAAATTCAATTAATCTATCTGTAAATATCTTGATATTGATGAAACTTGCACATTTTTGTGGTCTTGCTGAAGAAACAGCTGTCCATTTATTTTGTGATTGTAATATAACCAATACATTTTGGGTTTATTTAAGTTCTTATATTTTTAACCCTACAAATATATGGCCCGCAGTTTTATCTTTAAATATGTTATGTTATTTCCCAAATAAACCCCAAATCGTCATCTCTTGAATATGTTAATTTCATTATTTTATGAGCAAAATTTTCATTCACAAGCAAAAGTGCCTTAAATCTCCTGTTTTTCTTTCTTTTGTTTTCTTGCTAAATTTAAATTGTTTCATCACACATGCTTAAAAAAAATCTGATGCATTATGATTAATTATTAAAAGATATGTAACCTTGTTATTGTGCTTTTTAATCTCATGCTATGATGTACAGTAGGCTTACGTGATATTTTTTTTTTTTGTCATTATGATTGTTCATTGTTAAAGATACAACCATGGAATTTTTCCATGATCTTGAATGAAATTATAAGTCCTTTGGAGAAGACTGTCATTTTATACTCTAAAAAATAAAGAATTATTACTTTAAAATTAAGATTACTGTAGAATGAATTGCATTGCTAGCCCACCCCAACACTTACGCGCAATAATAATGATAAATGTTGACCAGTACTTAATTATATATTTTCTTACTGAAACTAAATTATATATTTTAATAAAACAAGCTACTGTATATTTAATTGTTGTCATATGACATATCTATGCATGAATACACACGAGACAAATGCAGCCAATGTGAATTTATCTATTTTCAGTCAGTGAATTAATGCACAAATTAGTGTAATAATTATAGGTTATTTACTGACAACAATGGTAAACATGAATGAAAATGAGTAAATGAATTAATAAAAGTAACCATCACAATAAAATAATTCATATACAAGTGAACAGCACATAAAACAAAGATTTATTCAAAGGTATTTTTCTAACAAACTATTACATATTTACAGGTAGTGAACCCTACATCATTCTGCCATCTCAACACAGCTGTGCTAATTCTGCAGCTTTATTCTGATGAAGCGATCCTTTGACATGCTGTAACATGCTGGAGCTCTATTTTCTTCAAGACCTGAGAGGTGAGCCCTGCCTTCGTGACGGAGGTTGCTACATGCTGTGCTGTGCTTCACAGTCTCGCTCTTCTCAATAGGGATATCACTGAGCCTGAGGATGAGGACAACCATGAGGACGCCCCCCTGAACAACACAACCTTGAAGCAAGAGTGTGTGAACATGTACTGGACTCCCACTGTGTCTACTCCAAACATTTGTGTGCCTTCTCTCCGTGAGCACGACCTGTAAAACATTTAAACAGGGTAAAACGTTTTACAATTCATGACCCACAATTCACGTGTGGGTGTTTTTGTACATTACACCACTCGCATTTGCACAATATTCATCACTTTATAAAAATTTTAAATAATTTATGAATGTTATCATCATCTCAAAGTATCTCATTCGATTCCCCGGGAACACATGATAGGTAAAAATTGATAGCCTGAATGCACTGTGAGTCGCTTTGGATAAAAGCGTCTGCTAAATGCATTCATTTAATTTAATTTAATTTTAAGGTATTTCAAAGTACCATATATATATATATATATATATATATATATATATATGATGTTCCTTCTTTACCCAAAATGTGTAAATGATCGCAATATGCTTTTGTCTTAATTATTTTATGTAGGCAAATGATTCTTCAGTGCTCACACCCATCTGTGGACATTTCAGATCCTACAAAAATGCAAATACATAAAACAAAGTCAGTCATTTCTGTATTAGAAGTAACAAAATGATCTTACTTTATATTTTGTCATGTTTTCCTTGTCAATGCTGCTGTCACCTTGCCTTGCAGGTCCTGCTCCAGCACAAAAGCTTTGCAGCAAATGCACAGAAATCAAGAATCAGAAAAAGTGCTGTAATAATTATGTTTGAAATTACAATAATTAAAACAGACTACAACTTAAGATTTAAAAAGATGTTTTGTTCATTTCTGTAGTGTACTCACTCAAAGCCTTTGATGGCAGCATTTCTTCATCAGTCACTCTCCACTGATACACACAAGTACACGTGTGTCTCATCTGTCCCTGTAATATCTAGACAAGAGTCAAGTTACCTCTGTTCTCAATGCTACATTTAAATGTTGAGGTAGTTGTTGATGTAACTCACTCTTTATCCAACACAAATCTTCCTCAATTTGATAGTTAATGATAGTTTGATAGTTAATGAATGTTTAGTAACTTTTTGTTGTTTATGTACATTACTTACATTTATTTAAAGTAAGCAGTGTTGACAACAGTGAATTCTACTACATAATACCACACATACAATAGATCACTCCGATGTCTATTTCATATTTGTGCTCATCTGCAATTCCTAAAGATTTTCCTGTCAGATGTTAAACAGACATTTAGTTATCATCTTTAAGATGTATATGGTTTATGTAAATGCACTTTGGAGATGTATGTTTGCTTACTGGAGCTCCCCTGTTCGCTATACATAATAAAACATGCTTTTATAGCAAAATCTCAAATATACTATACTGTCTAGCATCTTTACCCCTTCAATAATTCAACAGTTTACTCTACAGTAACTCAAGAAATGCCATTTTAACACAAGGAACCGTGTTTTTGATTTATAATAATCACATTTGAAGACACCCTCGTCTCTATTCTCCACCCTGTTCGATTATCTTCTCGCACGGCCTCCTGGGATAGAAAAGTATCCATCGGATGAACTATTCAGAACATGGGCTGAAGCAGTATGACATCCGTGGATTTGTCGCCTGCTCTTTTTGAATACTGAGTTTTCGGACATACTACTCTCCTTGCATGCTCTTTTCTCCTACTATACAGTAGGCAAGTAGGCATATTCAGACCCAACTTAAGCATATGCACGTCCGAATCTCACAACAAAAGTACACCAACCACGCAATTCTTGATTCAAACATACTTATTTGTCCGTCATGTCATATTTTGTGGTCATGTGCTGAAAAAAAAAAAAAATGTGCATGTATATACAGTATGTAATGAAAATGTCAACCATAAGTAATGAATCTAAAGTATAGGGGAACAGAAGAATGCCATCTTGAGAAAAAAAAATAGTTTAAAAAGAAAATCAGTTCATCTGAGAAAAATAGGTCTGAAAAGTTTTTTTTTGACATATTAAGAGCAAATTATAATGACTGCACACTGTACTCTCTACAGAGTCATTTTCAAGTGTAATTATTGTAACAATCTCAAGAGAATTACTGTGCTGTCATAAACAGCTGTAACATCCAATCTTACCTTCTCAATGTTTGAGAAAAATATACATTATTTACTATTATAATAATATCAAAATATATATAAAAAAAAACATTACATATTATTATTCTTATATATACACTCACCGGCCACTTTATTAGGTAAACCTATTCAATTGCTTGGTAAAACAAATTGCTAATCAGCCAATCAAGTGGCAGCAGCTCAATGCATTTAGGCATCTAGACGTGGTGAAGACGACTTGCTGAAGTTCAAACCGAGCATCAGAATGGGGAAGAATGGGGATTTCAGTGACTTTAAATGTGGAATGGTTGTTGGTGCCAGACAGGCTGCTCTGAGTATTTCAAAAACTGCTGATCTACTGGGATTTTCACGCACAGCCATATCTAGGGTTTACAGAGAATGGTCCGAAAAAGAGAAAACATCCAGTGAGCGGCAGTTGTGTGGACGAAAATGCCTTGTTGATGACAGAGGTCAGAGGAGAATGTGCAGACTGGTTAGAGATGTTAGAAATAACCAGTCGTTACAACCAAGGTATGCAGAACACCATCTCTGAACGCACAACATGTTGAACCCTGAAGCAGATGGGCTACAGCAGCAGAAGACCACACCCGGTGCTGCTCCTGTCAGCTAAGAACAGGAAACAGAGGCTACAATTTACACAGGCTCACCAAAACTGGACAATAGAAGATTGGAAAAATGTTGCCTGGTCTGATGAGTCTCGATTTCTGCTGCAACATTCAGATGGTAGGGTCAGAATTTGGCGTAAAGAATATGAAAAGCTGGATCCATCCTGCCTTGTCTCAGTGGTTCAGGCTGCTGCTGGTGTAATGGTGTGGGGAATATTTTCTTGGCACACTTTGGGCCCCTTAGTACCAACTGAGCATCGTTAAATGCCACAGCCTACCTGAGTATAGTTGCTGACCATGTCCATCTCTTTATGACTACAGTGCACCCATCTTCTGATGGCTGCTTCCAGCAGGATAATGCACCATGTCACAAAGATCAGATCATCTCAGACTGGTTTCTTGAACATGACAATGAGTTCACTGTACTAAAATGTCCTCCACAGTCACCAGATCTCAATCCAATATAGCAGCTTTTGGATGTGGTGGAATGGGAGATTCGCATCATGGATGTGCAGCTGACAAATCTGCAGCAACTGTGTGATGCTATCATGCCAATATGGACCAAAATCTCTGAGGAATGTTTCCAACACATATATATATACACACACACACACACACACACACACACACATATATATATATATATATATATATATATATATATATATATGCAGTAGTGGGTCAGCAGCGTGAAGAGCAGCGTGCTGAGCACACAGCCTTGTGGGGCACCTGTGCTCAGTGTGGTAGTGCTCGAGGTGTTGTGGCCGACACGGACTGACTGAGGTCTTCCAGAGGGAAGTCGTGGCCTAGTGGTTAGAGAGTTTGACTCCTAACCCTAAGGTTGTGGGGCCGAGTCTCAGGCCGGCAATACCATGACTTGAGCAAAGCACTGAACCCCCAACTGCTCCCCGGGCACCGCAGCATAAATGGCTCCCCACTGCTCCGGGTGTGTGTGTTCACTGCTGTGTGTGTGAACTTTGGATGGGTTAAATGCAGAGCATATTTTCTGAGTATGGGTCACCATACTTGGCTGTATGTCATGTCACTTTCACTTTCATATGTGTGTTTAATACTGTCATTGAAGATGTGCAAATGAATCTTGTGGCTTTCATTATATATACTGGGGAGAATTCACTATACAGTTTTCTGCTGCATTCAGTGCAAACTCCTGCAAATTGCATTCAGCACAGTTTTTGGGGGCATGTTTGTTTCATTACTTGATTTGCATAATTCCTTTAGTGAATCGGTTACTAAAACAATGCAGACAGCACGTGCAAATAAACAACGCTATCAGTGGGGTACAATTTATTCTAAATTCTTCCCTACAGGAACATTTTTTTTTTCTTTTTCAAATGTTCACTCTGGTTTTGACAATTACTGAGCAGTTTTGAATACTGATACTTGGAATTTAATTGACCTATTTTCATTGTCAATCTCTGAGGTCCTCAAACCGTTATTTCCCTGTAGTCCAGTGTGTTATTGAAAACAAATCTGAAGAAAACACCCTGGAGAAAGGGCTACAGAGGTCAAAGCTTCACATCACTGTCATCTATAAAAGATAGCTGCTCTGTAATAGCCAACTAGATAAACAACACCTACTGTTTCTGTGGGTTTCTCTTTTCATCATATCCAGTTAGTTTACTATTTTTGTCAGCAATTTATTGACCAACATTATAAGCGTTGTGAGGTTCCACTGTGCTGATTTTAATTGCTGTTCTCTGTAAACATGTGCTTCAGTATCAGTCGTTGCAACGCGAGTACATGCTTTTCAGCGTCTCAACCATGGGCACTGCATTTTTAAGACTGTGTCAAATTAAATGAAGTTAAACTATTCCTCTGTGATGCGTATAGCATTTTAAATGCAAAGACACATTCTGTGTCCAACGCTCTTTAATCTGTTTGGCAGTCACAATAAATCAGAATGATCAAAACAGATTAAATTAATTCTAAAGAACAAAGACTCTCTTTTACATTGCTCTATATACAGTGGTGGAACTATGAGTTAGCATTTTAGCACTTCTGACTCTTCCATCTTCCAAGAGTCAATAGCTAAGTCCCAAATGATGCATTATACACTATGCCCTTATACACCATGTACTTATGCACTATGTACTCAACCATGTAGTATATGAGTTGTATGTTTATTTATCGGAGTCTGGTAGCCCCTCCACCTTCGCTACATAGCGAAGCTGCGGCAGTTGAGTGCATAAAGTGTCCAACATTCCACACTTTATTTTGTTGGTTATTTAAGTGCATCATTCGGGTATTTAAAGTGCACTTTTTCTTTTTAGAATTTTCAGTGTGAACACAGTACTCACACTATGTATACCACAAAACGGCATAGAATAGTGTATAAGTACACGATTAATGGTTTTTTTTTTTTTTTTTTCGTCATCACGCCGAACAGTAACTCATACTAACCCACTTGTACAGCCTTGTGTTCTTGCAGTTTTTGGATTAGTTTGTTTATCAATTCATAGTGTTTTTTCGATTGTAGTGTTTTCTAATTTGTAGTTCATTCAATTGTAGAATAACCAGTTAATAGTAATTGATCATACATAATGCCTTCATCACCTGTAGGGACCTGTGTCATGGCAAGATTAATGTTAATTGTTGGCAGAATATAATTTATTTTAATAAAACTATTTTATGAGAATGTGTCAGTTTTTACTTATGTATTTTTATGCATTTAAAATAAAATAAAATAAAATAAAATAAAATAAAATAAAATAATAAAATAAAATAAAATAAAATAAAATAAAATAAAATAAAATAAAATAAACAGGAGAAAATAAAATAAAATAAACAGGAGAAAATATATAAAGAAAACAAACTTGAAAAAATATAGTTACTGTTGGCAAAATAACTTTGCTGATGCTATTGGCCTTAGCTGTATCTTTTTATTAATAGTAGTAGTAGTAGTAGTAGTAGTAGTATATTAACCTATAACTTTAAGTTATTGATCGTCTTGTTTAACAGTTTGTTAAACAGTTTGTTGTATACAAATTCAGTTGAAAACATTCAACATGTATAACTAATTATTATAATTTATTCCTCCCTACCTGACGGCACTTACCGACACTTAATAAACTTTGTCCCTCATGCTAGCCCTGACAACTCCACTAAGTAGACCAGCATGTAGGCTGCAACACTGTGCATGCCCAGATTTATAATGATTCTCGACCCTCCCTATGCTCTTTTTATCATCTGTGAAAAAGGACATGAGGCTGGAAATTGACAGAGCCATAGCTACGTTTCAAAGAAGTTTACGCTTCAGTGAAGGTACTGTAAGCATGCTAAGCAGGGGTATGCATGTGCGCCATACAATCATTCAAATATGCATTATGATAATAATCTGAAGGCACAATTATAAACGTGCATTTTTAAACGTTCATAACAACTGTAAAGCAAAATAAATATTATTTATTACTGAAAGGACAACTATCTGAAAGAGCATGTATAAACTTGCTTCCATGTATATATATATATATATATATATATATATATATATATATATATATATATATATATATATATATATATATATATATATATATATAATGTGGATTAAAATTCATCCACAGAGTAAATAATTATCATGGAAAATGTTTCAAAAAATAAGTTTAAATGTTGTCGGAAGCGTAGTGGTGGTGACGCTAAAGGCAAGTGACCTTGTGCTGTAGTTTATTTATAGCCTAATGTTAGCTTTTTAGTTCTGGTGCTTGTATTTAGACTTCAAAATTCATATAAGTTTTGTTATTTTGTGAAGATTATCTCAATGGACAAAACGTGTAAGTTTCTTTTCAGTCATTTACTCTCGACGTCACATCAGTAATGACAGACGAATTGGGATCTCGAGTGTAACTAAACAATCCAATGCATATTAGCATGCAATGATTGTATCCAGCTGCTGCTGATCACAGCGTGAGCATAAAAAGGCAGCAGGTGCAATGCATACCAGCTTTTCGCTTCAGAGCCAAGTGATCACATTATTTTGCTCCTGACTACTCTACAGAAAGAAGAAGACTGAATGAGTTCAGCACACTCTTCAGAGCTCTTAGTGTTGGCGGTATGGCGCTTCAGCGGTGGTGGTTTCCCAAAAAGTGGTTTGCACACATCAGGCTGCACTACCCCCTGTTTGTGTTGCAGACGGGCATCTCCCCTGTCCACTTCAGCATGCTAAAAGAGCTTTTTTTTCTCTAAAAGAGCATCCACAGGTGCGTCTTTTCAAAGACAACGTTGCATCTGACAAACTCGACATTGCGTCTTTGTAAAGACGCCGTTGCACCTTGCTATAGACAACGTATCACCCGTGTGTTTCTGGATGCAGTTGTTACCTGGCATCTGGTGATGGTCATGATCGCTGCCTCACGTGTCTTGGCATTAAGCACGTTGGTGTGGTGTTCGTAAATGAGTCATGTTCTTATGGCAGGAAGATGACCATCTCGGAGTTGCGGTTCAAGCTCAATGCGTCAAAATGGGCGGAGCTCCGTTGCTTCTGCCTCAATCTTTTTCTCGTCATGGCGGCAGTCAGGCGGGGGCTACTTCAGGCAGTAGCACGTGCAGTCTGAGGGTAACAGTGATGGGAAAACCCTCCAGGGAACCATCGCGCCTCCTGCACCCCGCAACCAGTTGAGCTACCAAAGGAACGTGTTGGGCCCTCTTCAGGGAGCATACCAGCAGTATCCTTCGGTTCTTCTCCCGATGATCGGATGTCTATCGCTGCATTGGAGGGTGAGCCGAAGCTTTCTGGAGAGGATTTCTGGAGAAGATTCTGCTGCGCTGCTGCCCTCCGTGACTGTAGTAATGCGTAAATTAGATCTGGAAATGAGGGCCATGCTTTCCCGGGCCGCCGTGAGGGTAGGGCTAAAGTAGAGATCTCCACCATATCCAGAGCCCTCAAGGCTGGACAGCTAAGGGGTATACGGTTGTCCCCCTGGTGGAGCGGTCAATTGCGATGCAATTTTGTCCCAACACCGCATTCCACACAGCAGGTTGAACTGTGCCTCCCCTCCCAGGTCTAGAGGTACTCGTCTGGTCTGTCCGACAGTGCTCATATTGCCTGTAGAGAAGCTGCCTCCGCCTTACATGCTTCAGCGTTGCTGCAGGTACTTTAGGCTAAAGCAGGTGTGTATCACTGAATATTCATGGACATTGACACTCTCTCGCATATGGACTTTCTGACACAAAACATGTCTTACAAAAAATAGATCAATATATTGTTTTCTGTGAAAAAGTGAGCAGGATGATTTTCACATCATTCCATAGCAAAAACTCTGGTCTACCAAATCCAGTTCTCAAAAGTCTTGTGAACAAATATTCAGTGTGTGTTTCACAGCCTTATTTCAGTGCCTTTTTTTTTTCACTAACGACGCATAAACCTTTTTTTTTTCTCAGAAATACAGATTTGTACATACATGTTGATTTGCATATTCTTGTAGCCTAGCTGTATACAGTGCAATCAGACAGGCATTAATATGTTTATAAAAAATTGAATAAAGCACAAATGTCAGGACATGTCAAATCTTATTCAGGACCCCCTCAGACCCCTGTCTATTTAATGTTTTATTTCTGCAGTCTCTAATAGTGTCATATTTCTTATTAAATAAAGTCATAAAGTATCATCCTTTTATAATATTAAGCTTTTAAATTGGCATTGGGCTGTTTGAGACTCCAAATGCATGAATATTGAACACTGCTTTTGATTTCCAAAACCATATTGTTCTCTCTGTATAAGAACTGTAGAAGTGTCCAGTCCTGAAGGGCAGAAAGTATGCATGGGCAGAGAGTATGCATTTACATTTATTAATTTAGCACACGTTTATCCAAAGTTTAGCTCTAAGACTAATTAAACCCACCTAAACCAGCTAACGTCTCTAGGTTACGTATGCAACCATGGTTCCCCAAGGGAATGAGACACTGCATCGAGAAACACTTTGGGGAACGCCCCTGTGTAACCGTGTTCTGAAACACATGTAAAATCAATCCAATGGAGCAGCGAGACATCACAAGCGCGATGACGTGAGCAACCAGGAAGTATAAAAGCGCATCCGGCAGAGCACAAGTTAGCTTCGATGAAGTAGCACCTGCAGGGATGCAGGGAGTATGGCAAAGAGATCCAGCATCTCATTCCCCCGGGGAACCATGGTTACATAGGTAACTTGGAGACATTCCCCTTCAGGAACTGTAGTTGCATTGAAGTTAAAAAGCTTCCACTTTAGTTAAAAGCTTCCACTTCAAGGCGTACTGTTTCCTTGTGGCGGGAGCTCTGGACTGGAGTATTGTCTCAACAACCTCAGTTGAGAGACCAGATGCTAGGAACTGTGCCCCCTCAGGGACCACACCCACAGCTTCCGCAACTCCGGGCGGGGGTGAAGAATGGTGCCCCTCACCTGAGAGAGGAGGTCCCTCCTGTTTGGAATTTCCAGTGGAGAGCCATCAAGGAGGGATCCCAGGTTCAAGAACCATACTCGGGCCGGCCCGGCTTACTCTCTCCAGAACCCCCAGGAGCAGAACGATCAGGGGAAAAACATACAGACAAAGCTCCGGCCACATCTGCACCATGGCAAAAATCAGAGCAGACAGTGTGTAGTTTCCTGCGAAACAAATACATCAACTTCCGCCTGGCTAAACTCCTTCCAAAGGAACTCCACCACTATATGATTGAGATACCCAGGGATGTAGACTGCTCTTAGTGAGAGTAGCTTCCCTTGAGCCCAGAGAAGGCTCTGGCATGCCAGCTGGTACAAAGGGCGTAAACGAGAGGCCAAAAAGTCACGTTGGACGCCGCTGCCATTAGACCCAACAGTCTTTGAAACTGTTTGACAGTGAGTGGCTGGCCTTCTCTTACTCTCTTGACTGCAGTGAGGATTGACTCGATATGAGCAGAAGACAAACATGCCTGAATAGTGGTCAAATCCCACACCACACCTAAATAAGTGGTTCTCTGTAATGGAGAAAGCACACTTTTCTTTGTGTTTATTCTTAACCAGTTTTCTCATATGGGCGAGGACAACATCTCGATGCTTAGCCGCCCTCTGCTCCGATTGAGTTAGTATTAACCAATCATTGATGTAATTGAGTATGCAGATGCCCTGGAGTCACAGAGGAGTCAGAGCTGCATCCACAAAGGGAAGAGCTCGATATTGGTATGCTTCGCACATGAAAGCAAACCTCAGGAACTTCCAGTGTTGAGAAAGCATGGAAACATGGAAATAAGCATCTCTGAGATCTATCGTAACAAACCAGTCCTCAGACTGGATTTAAGATACTATCTGCTTGATAGTGAATATCTTGAACCGAAGCTGTTTGATAGCACTGTTCAGAAGATGGAGATCTAGGATCAGATGCAACCCCCCATCCTTCTTCGGAACGATGACGTAACGGCTGTAGAACCCGGACACTCTCGAAAGAGGAGGAACACATTCTATGGCCACCTTCCTCAAGAGAGTATCTACTTCTTGTTCCATTACCAGAGCCTGCTCCATGCCCATTAACGTGGGAATGACCCCGTTGAAATGAGGCGGATGAGAACCGAACTGGATTCTGTAGCCTTTCTCTACAATCTGCAGGACCCACAAGTTTCCACACTGCCAAAAAATCTACTAAGTGAACCAGCCTCTCGAGGTTGGCCTCTGGTATTTTTAAAGGAGCCAGATTGGTGTCCTGAAGCGGATGACTGTCAGGGAACGACCTAACTGATTGCTGTAGCACCCTCACGGGGGACAAACTCCCCCGTGCCGTACTGTCGCAAGGTACTGCTCGGTACCAGCCCCATGGGCCTGGGAGCGACGAGGGTGGAAATGTTGGTACGCCGTCACTTGCTTCCTCGCCTCCTGAAACCTCTCAATGACAGTATTGACTGTGTCGCCGAAAAGGCCAGAGGGCGAGAGTGGGGCATCTAGAAAGAAGAATCTGTCCTTATCTTGCATATTGAACAGATTCAACCACAGATGCCACTCTGTGGCCACCATTGCTGCCATTGAATGGCAGATGGCTCTGGACGTTTCTTTGGTGGCCCGGAGGGATAAAACTGTGGCCCGATGCAGTTTGGCTACCATGTCAGATTCAACCCACCCCCCATCCCTGGCTCTCTCTCCAGGGGGAAGAAACCCGCAGCGCGGGCTTCAGGACACTGAGATGGAGCCCTGGATCTAGCGGGTGAGGACCGAGAAAAGGACGAGCCCGTCTCGGATCCCTCCGGTAAATCCACTGGCAGTCCCTGTGACAACAGTCTACACTCCGCCTTGGCAACAACGGCACCACTGCCAGTGAGAACAACTCGCAGTAATGACAGTCAGCTCCCTCAAGAGCTGAATGTGCATGCTGCGCTCCTAAACAAACAACACACAGATCGTGTATATCTCCCGCTGCCAAATATTGTGGGCAGGAACACAGCATTTGTAATGCCATTCGCTCGTCATAGACTTAGACTTTGATTTTGATATAATATGCTTGTGGACTGACAGACAACAGTAAATAGGACTGATACATACACAGAGCGCTACTGAAGAGCTGAAGCTAACTTGCGCTCTGCTGGATGTGCTTTTATACTTCCTGGTTGGTCACGTCACCCCGCTCGTGGCGTCGCACTGCTCCATTAGACTGATTTTACACATGCTTCAGAACGTGGTCACGCAGGGGTGTTCCTAAAGCGTTTCTCGACCCGGCTCAAGTTCCTGAAGGAGAACTAGGCATGTTGTAGCATAGGATGAATCTAAACTCTGCAGGAAGGTGGGCCTCCAGGAGTGGAATAAGACACCTCTGGTATTATATTGCAAATGTATAATGGGCTAAACCACGATGTAAATATGCGCCATAGTTTTATCTTTAGTATGGTAAATAGTATTTTAGAAGAGATGGCTCTTGCTGCTTTGCCCTTTCTGTAGTCTACAAGGTTGCTGTAATTATGTATCACCAGGGATTGTTATTATTCATATTTGCTGCCATGAAAAATTGCTTCAGAACCCCTTTTCTACTTAATGCAATGAGCGGCACAAATGAGTAAGTGCCTATCATCTCCTCCATCGTCAAACACTCCTATCTTCACCCATAAGAAGGTCAACACATAATAAATTGTGCACTCTAAATGGCCTGTTTTATTCATTTGTTTAGTCTGACATCTGAAAGTTAAGGGTATATGACATTTGTTAAGTTAAAACAATAAGTGATAGATTTCTTGTGAGCTTCATGGACTTTACTGTTCAAATGACACTCATTGGAATGGAGACATTGTAAGCCGTAAACTGATGCACATTATTCTGAGTGCTGAGTTTCAGAAGCCCTTGATAGGGAATGCTCCTTTAGGTGGACAAAAGCCAGCCATCAGTGAGAAATGCTAACTGCCTGAAGGCTTCACAGTAAGACACAGCAGAATTATGCTAAGTCTGCTTGCGGGGAAAAAAGGGAAAGGGATAAGAGAAAGGAGACTGAGAGAAGATTACAATTCTGCTCTGCAGCTGCGCAGAATTAATGCAGTCGCGATTGGTTTCAGTTGAGTCAAAGAAGAAAACCCTTCACCAGGGCTTTGCTCGTATTTCATGTTGTCTCCCTTTGTGGCTGACATCAGTGAAAATTAATGTATTCAGAGATGTCCTGAGTGCTTAGCAAGTGATTGATAAGATGATGCAGCTGAGGAGGTTTAGATGCTACTCAGGGAACAGCTGTAATCCCAACCACGTAACTTTTATTCCTTCTCTTTTCTGCCCCTCTTTTAAGGGATTAAATGGACGTTATTTATTCCCACTGCATTTCAGTTACTGCATTGGCTGGCGATAATTCTTAGCTTAGTTCGTTTATTCAATTTGTGGTGAGGCCGGTATAAATGTGTAAACATGGCAGTGTTCTGTGAAACATACAGACTGCTTCTGTTCAGAGGATGGCACTCAGATTTGTTTACAGCCTGGTGTTAATTGCATGCACACTGTAAAAGTTTTTGTGGTGAGTAAATTAGGGGCAGCAGCTCGATCCTGGCTTGTTTTGATACCTGTGTGTTTGGGTTGTATTGATTGATAGGTCAGCTTTTAGCGGTGGGAAGATAAATGACCGTGAGCATCATGACCTGCAGGTGTTTTAGTCACTGACGTGAATGATGCAGATTTTCTCTGATCAATACTAAACCTGTGGTGTTTCTGCTCTATGACCCTATCAATAACAATTACATTTCAAAATTTGACCCACACTGGCAGATAATGGATTATAGCAAGATATAGAGCTGAAAAGCACGGCCTACTTCTATATGTTGGAGTACAAAAACAAAGTTATGCTTTCCATGTCTCTTAGGATAACAGGGACATGTAAATGAACATAAATGCAGGTTGTTTTGATGGCTTTTGGAAAATCATTCTCATGCAAACTCAGTTTTGAATGTGAACAGGTGTGAGTGTGACCTCTGCACTCATGTTTAAAACACAAGAGCTCTCCTCTGCACATAAACACTTTAACAGCTTTTGTTAATCACTTGCCAGATTCACACTTCACTGTTCACCATGTAGCTTTTTCTCTTGCAAATTTATCCTAGAGCTCTGTTTAATGTAACTGCAATTTTATTAGATCATAAGAAAAGCCTAGAGTAATTTCCAATACAGCAATTAATTAATATCAATAACATTTGTGTCTAGTTCTAAATAAAGGTATCACATGTTATGTGTGTTGTCATAGATAAAATAAAAATATTAAAGATTATATATATATATATATATATATATATATATATAGTAGAAGATACATGCATTGTGCTTTCAAGCAAAATGTGCTTTCTATTAGACTATTTGTAAGAACATATAAATGTATAATTATATTGTTTAATTAAAATGAAACAACAATTTTAATTTGATTCAGTTCTACTATTAAAAGTATAATAATATAGTATAATTTCACAAAAAAAAAAAAAAAAAAAAAAAAAAAATACACAATCGCTGAAAATCACAATCTCAGGCCACCTGAGATGTAAATGAGTTTGTTTCTTTATTGGAAGAAGTTATGTTGGCTACTTGTGGATTATTGTGATGGTTTTATCAGCTCCAAGTCAGTTTCGATGAAGCATCTTGGATAACCTGATAGTTTTAGCAAATTTTTATTTTTGAGTGAACTATTCCTTTTACACTGTTTATTCTGTTATTTATAGGCTAAATAAATGTTGTATAGCCACTTTACTCTGCCTTGTTTGATTTGCATAATTATGTTATTCAAAATAGTTTAAATTATTAAAATAAATAAATATATAAAATATCAGTAAAGTTATTATTTATTTATTTTAATAAAAGACAGCGATAAGACATTTTGAGATACTGTAGCTAATCCCCTTATGTATGGTGATCACGGTCTTCCTGCCATGTGTAAAACTCTGCAACATACTCCAAAGACTTGGACAGAGATGTATGTGAGAATACCATGCACATATGCATATGCAAATGATCCACAAATGCAGAACTTATGAAATGTTAACTACTGCCACATTGTCATGGCGATGGATATGATCCCACTGGAGTAAGCGGCTTCCTTTCTTTTGTTCTTTTCTGCAGTCTACATACTTCATGTGCATGTCTGTCTTTTAGGGTTTAAAATGGATATATGTTAATATGTATATGATATGTAGTTTGTTCTTATCATCAGATTATAGTATTGAACCTAGCTGAATCTGTACATCTGACAGAGCATTGTTTTGTCCTCGTCTGTGAGCAAACGGATGCCAGAGTGGATTTTTCTCGCTATGCATAACAAAGTAAAGGGCATGAGAGGACGGACATGTTCATTTCAGGGACAGAATATCAAGGCTACATGAATGCCACTGCGTCTTTAGAACACTGCATCTCTCTTCAGTCAATGTGTTTCTTTGTAGAGCCTATTCAGCTTGGTTCAGAAAACCAACGGCATCATAGCAACAGGCCTATGGATGGCAGAGAGAACAATCAATGGCAGACATAAAGCTAGGTGCATAGACTAAGCTTGCTTTTCACCGGCAGAAAAGAGTGCGAGGTTAGCAAGGACCTGTTATGAAAGAAAAAAAAAAAGATTAATCCATTCAGGTGTCTCTCTGTGAATGTCAAAGACAAGCTATTTTAACATATCACAGTTTTTGCTCTGCTTTGTTAGAACTGACCTGTGCGCCTTTCTCATGAATGCTCGTCTTGTAACTAAAAGGATTTGATATTTTTGCTTCAGAAGACTCTTAAATGGATAGTTCGCACAGAAATAAAAGTACTGTAAGTTACTCACTTATTGGCAGAGCCAATATCAGTATATGTGGCAATCTTATCTCAAATCTGTATCTGTTTGGATCAAATCTGAAGTGTACAGGTCTTAAACCGTACATTCATCAAATTCTGTTGAAAAAAATTAAGGAAAATATTCAGTGGCTGAAAATTGCTCCAGCTCCGGGAGACAAAGGAACCTATTGTGTATCATTTTGTACAAGTTTTAAGGTGATTTTTTTTATGATTTTGTATCTTTGTTGATATTACTCTTGGCAAGCTCTGATTTCTGAGAGATACAGCAAAGTGGCTATTTGATTTGTGTTAATTTCACTCAGAATTTACATTTATTAACTTCACACACTCATTATTACGTAGCGATTTTAGAGTGTTATGTATAATATCATGCTCTCCTCTGACTCACCTGTTATCCAGCAAACACAATGACTTTGTCTGCTGAATATTTTTCCTATCATTTGGTAGAACTTGTTATTCGTTCTGAAGCCATTATCCATGCCTTTCCAAATAAGGCATTCGCCTTTGGGCACATCCCTATTACTCACCCTCATGTTGTTCCAAACCCATAAAACTGTCTTTCTTCTGTGAAACACAAAAGAAGACATTTTGAAAAATGTCTGGGTCTTGGGTGAAAAATGTCTTCTTCTTTTTTATGTCCATACATTAGAAGCCAAAGAGTTCTTGAACCCCATTTTCATTCCTTGTATGGACAAAAACATTATTCAGAATATCTTTCTTTGTGTCCCACAAAAGAAAGACTATCATAGGGGTTTGGGATGACATGAGACTAAAGTATGACAGAATTTATAGTTTTGGTTGAACTATCCCTTTAATTCTTTGCAAACATTTTGTGTTATTTTGATTAAACCGAAAACAAGGGCATTCATTTAAAAGCTCTAATGCTGTTCCTGAGCTAAAGTGCATCTCTATAGTTTATGTGATTAGTCCTTCTTTTCAAGGAGGTATAATCCTACTTAATTTGGGTTTATTAGGCCACACTGCATTATGTGTACAGAGGTGCCAGTTTTACCTCACAAAGACACAGCTGTTTTCAGAGACCCTTTTCAGGAATTATGAGTCAAAATGGCCCCTCTAAAGGCACTACAAGTGCATAACGGTTCTCCTCAGCTGTTACCCAGCAACAGAGAGTGATAAGAGCACACTGTCCATTTAGAATGAGAGCATATAGTGAGCAGAATATACACTGTTATTGATAATTCATGTAACCCTTTGGCGTATATGCTGAAACTGTTGCTCCCAGTGGAGCGCCGTTGTTGTAAAGCACAGCAGCTCAAACTAGAGCGCTTGACACAGCCCAGGGATTTGTTGTAAGCCATTGCATATTCACAGAATCAACTCAAGGTTTTTATCCATCCTCATACAAAGTCTGGGTAACAAAGGCAGGCTGAGACACCCTGCTTTGAAGCTTGTTTCATTTAGTGCCATTCTTCAGCTGCCGCACGTGTCGTCCATTTAAATGCACTGGTATTGTTCTCCACAATGTCAGCTGCATTTTGATCAGGGTCATGATGCAAACTATTTTCTCATCTGAAAGCTGCCCAATAGGTGAATCAAACAAAACACAGAGTGTAAAAAATGAGGAGACGGTTGCTGTCGTGTTGTGAAACCTCATACAAGGGCCTGTTTTGCATTTTAATTAGTTTCTTTTGCACTATGCTAGCTCATTTTTTAGGATGCATTTTCAACACGACACATTATGACATTTCACATGTCCTTCTCAAGCATTTAAATGTGTAATCTTTATATTTTAGGATTTTGGTGCATATGTGGTATTAATCTTGAATTTTCTGTCATTTTTGATCTTTTTGGCTTTTCATATCCTTTGATTATAATACTACGGAAGCCATTAGTCAAATGATCGGTAGAGCCACAAATGATTTCTTTTCATGCCCCATTCCAGTGTTTCAGACCAGTGGGCGCCTAACTGTACCCAGAACTTTCCACAAGAGAGAAATTTCTCCCACTGAGTGTTGAGGTTGCGCCAGCATAATTAGTCCCCCATGCACTCTCCTCCAGCTTGAGTGAGACATGCAAGATACTTTCTTTGTTGCTTATAGTGGCTGAGCATTAGCCCAGGAAAAGAATGCAACAAATGCTTTTAATTAATTTATTTATTTATTTAGCAAGAGATGTTTTAAAGTAGATGAAGCTTGCTTGTTGGATTTAAGAGAAACTGGTCCAAGTTCCCGATACTAAAAGATGGAGCTGGTGAGTAAAACAATTACACCCTCATGGATGTCTCCCCTTCAAACTTGGCAAATCTCCAGTCCAGTTAGTCTGGCACTGTCCTAAAAATGAATGATTTCCATGCTGTGCATATTCTACTTTTGTTTATGCATAGTTGGTAAAAAAAAAAAATATATATATATATATATATATATATATATACATATAATTTTTATTTTGAATATCTTTCTTTAAATGCATTTTCATTTATTAGATAAAAGGGCATTGATTGTAAAACCCAGTCATGGGTTTTACTGATTATTTTGAATAGCAGTGAAATTATTAGCATAGTTGTTTTTCAGTCTTTTTTTTTTTGAAACAAGTGTAAATTAACTATTAATCTATATTGCCTTGACAAGGTAAGAGCGCAAAACTCTTGTTCATAAATAAGTGACAGTATGACAGAAGTCTGTATCATTATCATGAAAATTATTTCTGTCATCTGTCTTCAACACTAATATCATCGTAATTATCTTCATGTATATTGTCAATGTCATATGGCCAGAACAGAGATATGAGTGAGAAAAATGTGAAAAGACTAGTGATATAGCGGCCGTTGAGATTGTGTGTGAGGGAGTCTTCCTGTGAAAGGGGATATGATGTGACCCTCAATGTGTCTGGATGAGAATGGATTTGAGTATATGATATGGGATGGCAGCTCTCAGGTGCTTAGGTATAGTCTGTCAGCCTTGATGAATGAGACTGTATTTTCCTCTTGGAAAAACATGAAACACTAGACCAGATTACCAGATTACTAGCAGTCTGTTTCAGGTCTGTTTTCCCACCTGGTGTTTAAACCATCACAGATATCTGGTGGTTTTGGACCATTGTATTGATGATGAATATCCAGACTGTGTTTTGGTGTTTGTCTTTACAAACACCATTTGTGTGATACTGGCAGTGCCATGAGCATCTGCGATGCTCAACTTTCGTCTATGATGCTCAAAAATAACTCTAAAATGCATCATTTTGACACATAAATAAATAAATATTACAAGCACTTCAATGTTTTTGTTGCTAAAAACAAGTCTAACTACCAGTCAAAGTAAAACTTTTATTGACTGTTTAGTCTCTAGACAATATGTAACCCAGAAATCCAGCAATCCTTGATGGGATGCAGATTTAAAGGTTTTGAAAAACCCACTCCTCATCTGCCACTGTAATGTCCACCAATCTGTTTTGCACAAGTCCAGTAAGGTTATATGCTACCTTCAGTGACCCATACATGCATAAAATATATCGTATTCCCAAATGAAAGGACTCATATGTTCCTGGGAAGCTGTGAATCTGGTTGATACAATCATCTGGAAATCAAAGTAAGTCCGATAGCGGCTTGCATATCTGGAAATGCCAGATGAATAGCCTGAATAGATGTCCGGATGGCCACTAAAACACATTCACCGTGTTCCAAATAGCACACCTATGTTCCCTTCTGCTGTGTGTTCTGTGATTTCCAGGTTTTTCTTACCTGTTGTATTGTTTATTTTTTTTGACTGTACCAATACATCTGTAACTACTATGTCTTGTGATCACATTTTCAGTAATGACTTTGCATAGCCAACATCATTAGAAATGTGTGTAATCTTCAGTGTTTAATATGCATTTAAGAGCGCTGAAGACATTGTAAAAAAAAAATATATATATATATATATATATATATATATATCTATATATATATATCTATATATATATATATATATATATTTTTTTTTTTTTTTTTTTTTTTTTTCAAGTAAAGTCTGAGTTGTTGGTTGGAGGTCATTCAACGCCTTTGAGCAAATGTGGACTCATGTAAAGATGGATAGAGGCCCCAGAGACCTGGAAGCCTCTTAGCTGGATGTTCCTGACAGCACAGTCTTCTCCTGTAACCTTGTTCTCTCATCTGCACTCAAGCGAGCCTCCATGGCTGAAGAGTTTTAATGACCCATGCCACTTCAGAGGCCGCACAGCCCGCTATAGGGTGGAGATCAAAAGGCCAGGGTTTACCTGTTTCTCCCCCCTCTTTCCTTTGTTGTGGGATGAAAATTTCAACAGATATCAGAACCAGATCAAAGCAACACTGTCTGCTCATTTACGTTGGTTGAATTTGGAGCATACGAGGGAGAACAGCATTATAAATTGTGCTCAAAGGCAACTCCTGGGAAGTGAAATCCCTGCGCTCCTGAAACAGAATAAAACCTGTATGCAATGCAGATTGTTTTTGAATCATGTACAGAATTTTTCATCTGTGCGCCCTATTAATACCTGTAGTACTAACTCAGTTTTAAACAGAAATGTCAAACTCTTTTGAGCATGTACAACACTGTTAAAAAAAATTGGGGTGCGTAGGAGTTTTTACTTTATTTATTTATTTATTTAGATAGATAGATAGATAGATAGATAGATAGATAGATAGATAGATAGATAGATAGATAGATAGATAGATAGATTGATTTGGTTCAGTTCCACTTTATATTAGGTATTAATATACAGTGTATACATTAGTGTTGGGTACAATGTACCTGTTGTGTTCATGTTGAAGGAGGTATGTGCTTAAGGTTAGAGACAGGTTGGTGGTCTGGTTAGGTTTAAGTATGGGTCAAGTGGTAGGAGTCGGGTCGACGGTGTTATTATTGATGTAACTACATAAAATAGGAAGGTATTTTAAAATATAGATACAATGCAATAACATGCATGTACACATATGAGCGCATGGTATCAAATGATTAATATAAATGTAAGTAGTATACAGTGGTTAGCGACACAATATAAAATGAAAACATTTTTACAGAAACAATTATTTTGTTGTTCAATTAAGATGTGTTTTTTGTCACTTTTAATCAATTTAATTTATCCCTGCTGAATAAAATAATTAATTTATTTCCTAAAATGAAATTAAATAATAAAATAAAATAATTATTTTTAAATAATTAAAAATAATTGCTTTTGAATGGTAGTGTGTATCATTCTCATATTTGTTTGATAGGTTGAACATTTTTGGAAAAACACCCTAATCCAACTTTGTACAATAATATCATGTTCATTTTGTCACATATAATTATGATTTAATTACATAAACTAATGTCATTTCTCACTATATAGCTATACACAATTTATTTATTTGTATTATTTGTGGTATAACCTTGGTTGAACTTAAACTGAATTTTTACTGTTCTTAATACTTGATAAATAATCACAAACACAAATGCATTTTTTTTAGGCACGTGTAGCTAATGATTTAATGATCATTGAGTATTAAAGCTCATGTTGTAGGATCAGGGTTATTGGGGAGCTACGATCATTACTCTTGACTTTCATGTTCAGGTTACACGTTGTATTGTTTGTGTCTCTTTAGGCAATATTCTGTAGTCTGTATTTTGAAATCTCTAAAGGCCACAAAGCAGCACGAGCAAGCTGTTAATATTTTCATATTACAGGTTTGAGCTGATCTGCAGCAGATAGGGTTTTTTTTTTTTTTTTATTTATTTTTTTTAATGTAGCTTTAAGCCATATTTTTAGGAGGTGAAAATTTATTAGTGTCCCATCTCTCTTGTGGGAACGGTAGCTCCTAATCAGACGACACACACACGCACTAGTCCTCTAGTGTTGAAACAAATCCCCTAAAAGTGGTGAGGAAACTCATTAGCACTGGGCTTCTGTAATTGATAAGTTTACATCAGAAAGAAAGCACAGTGTGGACTTCATTAGCTTTAGGACTAGAGGGAGACTTTCTCTTTCAGGTATCTCTTTAACCTGTTTCACAGAAAGCTTTATTGAGGGCATCCTGTAAAGAAGAAAATAAAAAAAAGAAAGAAAGATAGAACTTTGTCTTTCTAAATAGCGTTTTTTAAACCATGTACAGTATACGGTTTTTTTTTTTTTTTTTTTTTTGGTCGTTGTTGTTGTTTATTTTATTTATTTTTTTCCTTAGTAAATGCTGTGATGCTTCTGACTGTACATTTTTACAAACATGCATGTGTGTTGTATGTTAGATGCTAATTTTTCAGAATGTTTTTAAAAATTATTCATGATGAAGCGCTGCCACTGACTATAATCAAGGCTGAGATGCAGCTAAAGCTAATGAGGTCCTGCACTGATATTTTTAAATTATCATTAGTTTACACCTGCTTAAAATATTCTTAAAAAATATTCCGAAGTAGGAGGTGACGACTTCTGAGTTGTTTTTTTATTCTCTTTGTTATAATTATTTATACATAGTTTAATTGATTTTTTCCCTTGTTAAACCTACGGCAAATTGTAATTTTTAGGTTTAAGTTTACTGACTCCTAGAAATTAAAAATTAAAAGCTAGCTGGGTACTGAGCAGTAGGAATCATAACATATGTAGAAATATATGTAGAAATGAAAAACAAAGCTAGATGGCCACTTAAAATTAAAAATATAACATATATTATTATATTACATATAAATGTATTTTCATTGACTCATCAAAGTCAGATTTTTATTATGACATGAATAACGGCTGTATCCGTGGTGACAGGGACTAAAGTAAATATCAAAGATGGCGCTTTAACACTAGAACGTTGTGCTGCTGTGTGAATGTAGAGTATAGAGCAGATATTGATTTTTATTTGTCACAATCCAAGCATGATATGATTCCGGCTCCAGTTTGGCTTTTGGGTGATAGCTCAGCTTTTATGTGCGGAGGCACCCACAGTTTGACTTTTCAAGGCTGCGAACAACTTCGTTCCCTCAGTATGACCTGAGGCTTCTTTCTTCTACATCTTTACAGTCACTGAGATCTCAGCCAACTGCTCATCAATTTGTCTTATCTCTCTCTTCCTGCTTCCATTCCTTGTCAGTGCTCAGTAGGTGGAATAAATTACTACCAGTCAACATAATCTACGAAATAACCAAGTCTCTAACACACAAACATTCACTTTCCTTTGGTGCTACTGAATGATAACCGAGGGAGAAAAAGGATGTGACTGAGATAGAGATCCAAGCTGAACATTTTTACTGAAACTTCCAGGCCAATTTATTTTCCTCTCACTCTTACTAGTAATGACACCTTGTAATTTCTGGCAGATAATTGCTAGCGGGACCCTACCTGTAATGTTATTCTTCACAGGAAATGAATGACACTCTCAGTCCTGATGTTTCAACTTAATGACAGCTAAATTGGCAGTAACCAGTGAGGTTCAGATGTTCAGATATAGCCATGTGTTACCAGGGGAAATCTGGAAAAGTAATTAGGAGCTTAATAACCAAATGAATGTATTACTCAGAAAAGTGGCTGTTGGTGCATTCTTTTTTTTTTTTTTTTTTCAGACATTTTCAAACTGTAGTTATGATGTGACAATAGACAGTAAGGATACTTTGGTAAGTTCCCTAAACTGACAAGCATTGAAAAATACTGTATGTATGAAGCACTGCACGAAAAATAAACTAAAACAGGATAGATCTGACAAAATAAAAACAGCACATAAATACAATTCTCATAGTAGTAATTATTCCATATTTGAAGCACATTTGAATGTCATTGTGTGTGTGTGTGTGTGTGTGTGTGTGTGTGTGTGTGTTTCAAGAGGGCCCTGTTTGCTTTAAACAGCTTATCTAGTGTGCTTTTAAGATGGATTACAGTTGTGTGTTAGGGCTGATTTCCTCCTCCTGTGTGACTCCAGGGCTCCAGTCTGGCTGTGAAATAGAGAGAAACGCTCTCACACACACGGCTGTGTCCGTAGAAGCCTCGCTCACTGCGCTCAATGCAGATGAGGTGCTTTAACAAACAGAAGGACTGGTAATTTGGAGTGAAAATAAATGCAAGAACAGGTTGTGTGTATAAAAAAGATCTCTCTCTTTAGTCTCCAGATACTGCTCTTGCCGTTAGCGCTATAAACACTGATGGTGTCACTGAAGCAAGGCAGTCATTAAAATGTTCAAAATCAGGGTGAAGGCTAAGTGGATGCCTATGTTATCTCAGTCATTGAATTTTAATTCTCAGCGCAAAATTATAGACCAACCAATTAAACGTGCAATGAGGACAAACATTATAAAGGCTTGAGCTTTGGGGTGCTAATTTAAATAACTGCTGGCCATTGAGATCATCTCTCCCTGGAATTATTTAATCTTTCTTTATTTCTTGACACATGAGCAGGAGAATATGCGGTTTGTTAATGTCATCAGCATTATTGCGTTTGTGTAGTGTGTGTCTGTGTGTGTGAGAGGGAACTCAACAAGGAATTTGTGACATGGCTAGTGCACAACTTGAAATGCTTATAATTAAAATGTAATAAATAGAATATGCTATAATATAATATTGTTGTAATTATTTTAACAAGACATTTCACCACAAAATATGCTTAAGATTTCTTATTAGTGTCTGCACATAACTTTTATTTATAGCAGCTGTCTCTGTGGCTATGTTGTCATTTGTGAATTGTAATGGTAAACATGTTATAAGTCTGTGTTTTCTGTCAACTGAACACTGCTTTCAACTTTAGCCTGCTGTGACCTAGAAGAGAACCCATGGGACTGCAGATAGCAGGAGTGAGATATTGTCAACAAAAATATAACATGACAAAATAGAAAAATTCTATAGTAGACACATGAACAATTTTAGACAGTCAGACATAGTTAGGAGAATTTTCATGTGTATTAATTTGTGTGCATGTGTATATACTACCTGTCAAAAGTTTGTAATAATAATGATTAGAAAAAAAAATGGAAAAAAAAAAAATACAGAAACAATTCTATATAAGCCTTGTGAATGCAAAAACTCCAGAGAATTTACAGAATATAATTATAAGAACATATTAAAGAGCTAAGTTGAGTGCATGTGAGCTTCATTTATATTTCACTGATATCCACCTCACATCGCACTGACTTCTCAACATTTGAGTGGACAAAAAGGCTACATAGAGAAACTACATCATTGACATGTCTTCCACAGCCTTCTACATTAAAACCCTCCTGTGAATCAAAACAATACACCAGAAGAACATATTATAGAGGTAAAATTAGTGCTTATGAGTGCTTGTGAGATATTTTTTGTCTAACTGCAGAGTACGCATAACAGCTCTTTCTTTCTTTCTTTGATTTTTTATTATTTTTTTTATTTAATAGTATTAACTATTAACTTTATTTAGCAAGTGTATTAACTTGACAAAATGTGAAAACATACACATTTTACAAACTATTTATATTCAAATAAATGCTTTTCTTTGAACTTTTTATTCATCAAAGAATCCTAAACATAATAGTTTCCACAAACATATTAAGCAATAAAAAACTGTTTTGAACGTTAATAATAATAAGAATCATTATTAATAATTGAAGACCAATAATAATTGTTGATAACTGACCTCCAAATCAGCATATTAGAATGCTTTCTGAAGGTCATCTTTGCTGTCACAGGAATTAATTACATTATTACATTATTACTATATTAAAACAGAAAACAGTTCTTATAAATTGTATAATATTTCACTATACTACTGTTTTTACTGTTTCATCAATTCCAAATGTCGGACTGGTAATTTCTTTCCCCCCTTTATATATATATATATATATATATATATATATATATATATATATAGTAAATTAAATTAAATTAAATTAAATTTATGCATTTAGCAGACGCTTTTATCCAAAGCGACTTACAGTGCATTCAGGCTATCAATTTTTACCTATCATGTGTTCCCGGGGAATCGGGCCCCCAACCTTGCGCTTGTTAACGCAATGCTGTCCCACTTGAGCTACAGAAGCACTATATAGAATAAGCATAACTTTTTATGAAAACATATAAACTCTCACTTAAATGTGATTTTGTTTAGTTTAAGTAAATACTTCACTCCTGGACAATGTTCATCACTCCATTCCGCACTGTCTGCACCATAACACGGCTCAGCAACAGTGTGACAGTATCATGGGAGATCTCACTTTGCCAGCCATTAGTGAAAATGGAGAATTACAGGAAAGCAGCCAAGGCAGCGGCGCATGAGGGCCATTACCCAAAGTTTTAAATCCTTCTACTAACTGTAACTGCATACTCAAAAATCATAATCAAGAGAATACAAGAGAGCAAAATAAACATTTATAGGATAATCTCTCACCATAAGAGTCTTTTTTTTTTTTAATAAAAAAATAATAATAATTTTTGCACTGGGGTTATTTGCAAGGAAATAATACTACATACCCATTAAGGCACTTAAAGTGATGCCAAAAAGTGAGAAATTGTTAGACTGAAGCATAAAGAACATTTTTATTCACAAAGAAGCATAAATGACTAGTCTGAGATTATTCATTAATGTGATTTTGTCAGTTGTATAGTTTGAAATTATGCACAAATGTGCATTTGTCAGGGACAAATCTCTGACAAATGCAGATTAATTCATAACTTTCTTTTTTTATTTTCTGCATTGTGTAGGGTGAAAGTGCTGATACAGTAACTTTGACCACTGCTATCATACTATGTAAACACTCATCTTCAAAAGCAAAGCGAGAATGATTGACAGAAGGGAGTGGGGCATTAGAAGGGAGTATTTCTTCTCGTCAGAACTGGGAAAAAAGCAACAACAGAAAAAAAAAAAAAAAAAAAAAAAAAAAAAACCTCAGAGGATTAAGTGCCACTGTAAACGAAATAAAGAAGGAGCTCTCTGTCGGCATGCAGATTGGTTACCAGTGGGGCTTTGATAAACAGATCCTCTTTCTGCTCCTGTGCATGTGGGAGTCAAATGTTTTAAGGTTGAAATCATTGGCCTATTTTATTTTTTTTGGCAAATAGATTCTTATTATATCACATCTTAAGTGCATTCAGCAACAATAATAGTTTCTCTTCATCGCTTCTGTTAACTCATTTGTTTTTAAATGTTTTCCTCAGACATTGGCGCTAAACACAGCGTGAATGTTTTTATGACTGTAAAAAGTGTAAACAATTTTCAACGAGGCAAGCATTGAGGCAGTTTCATTGGTTGTGTGTTGCTAAACAAGTTGTTTTCTAAAGGCCAATTCACATCACAGCGACAGACGCAGACTAACACCGATAGCTGCCCGAGTACAGTATGCCACTCTCAGACATTTCAAGACCCGACAAACACCAATTCTACATGTTCAGTCAGCAAAAACAAACACCAACCAATGCCAACAGATGGCAACAGGGGTAACACACAGATCCGACCAAACCTGATGAACCTATTGCTGTTTGTCGCCGTCTGCTGATACAGTGTGGATTGGCCTGAACATTCTAGTACTTTTTTTTTTCTTTTCAATTAGAGCCAGCAAAAGTTCTGCTCTTCACAACTGTCAAGCATAACCCATCATTAAAACGGGGCTTTGTGAGGGGTTAAAAAATAAATAAATTAAAACGTTAACCCAAGGTTATGTGTTGTGTGAAAAGCACTTTAGAGTTCTTTATGAGTTTACTGATAAAATGACCAGTGTACAGAGAAAATTTATTAATTAAATAAAATCAGGAAACTCAAGCTCCATGGCATGTCTTTTGTTTGTTACGAGGCGGTACTAACTGTCACCCTGAGATTTTCACTAGCCTTCGAAACCAGAGTATTGTGTGGTGCTGTCTCTTGAACATATAATGATAGGTTAGCATTACTGGAGAAGCCTTCAGATTTCATTCTAACTATGGTCAATAAAACCGAGTACATTATTCCATAATGTACTACTTCCTTGAGTGTGAGTCTAAAATGTTCCCTGCTGCAATATCTGGCCAAGGACAAACATTAATTTAGCTAGCCATGTAAATATGCCCACAAAGTAACAATAATTAGTTTGAAGTCTGCTGATAGAATTTGCATCTAAAATGCTGCAAATTTAATTGAAGTATTACACTGTGTGACGCAAGTGGAGTAAATTATTCAAATCTCCATTGTGTTGCCCAATGCAAGGGACCTAAATCTTCTGCTATAGAACTGATATATCTAGCCATGCAGATACAGTATAGAAAATATTTACTAAACAGTAACAATAAATTTTACTATGAATAACTGCAGATTTTATGTTGTAACCAACAGATTGTTGTTTAAAAAAAAATGCATTGCGGTAATGATGGTGTATACTTGTTTGAAGTGACCAATCTAGTGACCTTGGGCTGGAATCTTGTTGTCTTTTAATTAGTATTCTCCCAGAATAGTGTTGCTGGTTGCATCAAGAAAATGAAAAGGCATGGTGATACAGACACAACAACAATATCTGGGAAATATATCATTTAAAGAATCTACCATTATTACTCTATAAATCATGATCACAATACATGTACATAAGGATAAGTATTTCTGCACGAAACGTGTTATATATGTAACCAGTGGGAGAACACAGAGACATTGTGAATAAACAGCTGATTGAGTCATTATTTGAAAGTTGTTTTAAAGAAAATTTTGAAGCATTGTTACACTATAATATCCTACTATTGCATTATTTAATTTCATTGTTTGGTCATTTGTAAAATTTATGATTCTTTTGAGTTTCTCATTGGCAATATGTTACTAGAAATAAAACGCCTAATTGCAATTTACTTACTCCTTTATTTACAGTATTTATTTATTTTAAGACATGCTGCTAGTTTCTTTCAGCTTTGCAATGAGTAAAATACAAGTGCTCACATAGCTGGAAAATACATGTGAAAATGATTGCAATAGATTTTACTGATACCACCATGACAATAGTTGTGTTGAGAATACTGCTAAATGCCTTTTAATGTTAAGTTTGCATTAAAATGGTATGTTTGATAATGCAAGTTTCAGAAAGATAACTTCAGTTTGCTAATGGGGCCATTTGAATGTTATCCTATTGAATTTGACCTTATAGTTTGAAAGTAAATATTTAGAATCAGCAAGGTGTTGCCCCCTTTGACAGTGAATGTTTCCCTTGCAGGATTAACCCTTAAATGCATACCTTGGGTCTTAAGCGACCCGGGACATCATTCTCTATCCTCTCCCTCCTTCAATTTTTTAAAAGTTAGACATCAAATTTCTTAGTATTCCTCAATTTATTCATTATAAACAATATAACAAAAAAAAAAAAAAGTAAAATAGAATGCCTGTTTTCTGATTATGTTTGTTGTTGTTGTTGTTAAAAGTGTATAGGGTCGCTACCGACCCGAGGTATGTAAATGTGTAAGTATTTTTTTTTTCTCTGCATGACTATATTTACATATCTGATGACTCAATTTGTGCAATGCATCTTTTTTTTTTTTTTTTTTTTTTTTTACTCAAGGTAGCACTATTTGATGCACAATGATGATGTGATGTTTAACTCATAATAACCTCAGGCATAAAACAAACAAATATCATCAGCAAAAATTTAACTGTTTTGAATGGCTTTACTGCAGAACAATTACTATACGCAATTAAATATGTCACTGCCATTTGATGTGGTGAATAACCTGCCAGTGATCAAAATATTTAATATGAAGTCATTGAAAATGATAGTTTTGAGAATATGGTTGAGACTGTGAAAGTGAGGCAGATGCTGAATGCACTGTGGAAATATGCTCTGACGATGACAGCGATGGTAAAATCATCTGCTCAAATTCAAACCCTTTTAAGTTTCAAAGGGAAACTAAATATGCTTTATTTTTTTTTCTTCTGTAATTGTTCTTAAATTATCAAGATAATTTTTTGCTTTTGGAGCAGTTAGAGGTCCATCCGTGCTGGATATATTGGTCCGGGTTGCTAAAGACCCGAATATGTAATAATGATTGGTGAAACATTCATGCATTTAAGGGTTAAAGAAATTTTGTAAAGCTACCATCTGCTGTCGGAAATGTCAACCCCATTCAGGATCAAACATGAGAAGCACTCAGTCTCGCATCCCTCTCAAGCACCCACAGCATCCTAAATTGCCTCTTTCAGGTCTGCCATAAAGGCCACTTCAAGGTCAATGGACATGCATTGTGCATAACAGAGCCTTTGAGGTGGTGACAAAGGCTGTTGTTAGAGAGACTATCACCAAACCAAAGCACTTTAACAATACATTTGGGGGCATTTAGCATGTGGATTGATTCTTATAGGGTACAGTACTGGAGAGAAGACAGACACATAGCACCAAGAGGTGAAGGTTTGTCTAGTTAGCATGGTCGAGTTAGTCCCTGCTGGAAGGTTGGAAGGTGCGGTGACTATATCGTCTGGCTATAAAAAGCATTGTTCTTTTATGATGGCCATTCAAATCTGTATATTATCACAATTATTTCAATGTTAATTTAATTTTACAGTTTTACAGACCTCCTTACATTGCACACACACACACACACACACACGCACACACGCACACACACACACACACACACACACACACACACACACACACACATATATTATATATATTTATTTATTTATTTGACATGGAGAATATGTTCATATGAAAACACATCGTAATTATGCGCTCTTCAAGAATTACATGGAGAGAATATCCACTTATGGAATGAATCCAAACACAATAAAAACATCAGCAACTAAACTACTAGAGCTGTTTCTGACACATTTTCAAAGCTTAAAACTACAGGCATGGAGCTTTTGTTGAAGAAACATTAGCTTAGCAAATATGGCATGCCCTCAAAATGCCTTAGTCGTACAAACAAGCAGTTTTCTGATCTAAACAAAAACAGTAGAATCATTTGATCCACTGTGTTCAATAAAATAGCATTTAGCCTCAGTGGTCATTGGTGTTTGAAAAGGATTATTGTTGTAATGTCAAATAAGATATGTCAAACTGATGGCCAACTGCAGCGACATTTTAATTTTGCATTAAGACTGTTCTTATTCTCAAAAGCCCTTATTTCATTAAATCCTAAACACAAAGCGAGACCTTTCATTAAATTATATGATTGTCATCTGTAACTCTGTGTTGTTTTCATGAGCATACAGGGTCAGCACATCCATTAATTTTCTCTGAGGCAAAGGATCTTATATCTGTAAGTCAATATGCTTTATTCAAAAGCGGAGTCAGATATGAGAGAGTGGTGTTTGGTGGATTAGGATATGTGTCAGACTAATCCATGGATTTCAACTGGCATTGAAAATATTAAGAAAATGCTCTCAGTGGGGTGAGCTGGAATCACATTCACATCCCCAGTGAATAAGACAGAGTGAGGTGGCAAACAATAGAACTGGGCCAACAACTGCTTGTGCATGAAATAAGAATTATGGACAATGGCCAGCATTATGGCCGAAAGCAGCATAATAGGCAGCATATAATTCTGGAGATTGATAAGCAGTGGGGAAAAATAAGGAACAGGGTTCTGGCACCCACAGTGATATTGGTTGGCGAGGTGGCTAAAAAGGTCACAGAGACATCTTGATCAAAAATCTGTTTCCTTCCTCCAACCTGTCCAACCTCCAGCCCCAGAGAGGGAGCGCCAGGACCGCTCATCTGCTTCTGTCTGTGACTGGTAACTGGTAAAAAAACAACATCCTGCTATACCTGGCAATATTGTCCTGAGTTCAAAAGTGTTGTTCAAAGGGAGGGCTGTTCTGGGTCACTCAGCCTTGACCACAATCCCACCTGCCATTTGTGATTAAATGTATGCGACATGGCAGGTCCTCTCTGGAGTTCTGCTTGATGACCCCATTACTGAAGGCTTTGACTTTCCATCTGCCAGGTTCTTCTGATGTGCTCTTCCTAAAGGTTCCTTCCATATTGTCCGAGCACACAGACAACTAGTATGATTAGTAGTATTAGTTGTTATTCAACTTCTAAGTTTTGTGAGGAAACTTGATATATTTTTTTTTAATCAATCAATAATAATTAATGAAACAAAATCAAATGTGTAAACTAAATTATTGTTTAGCGGATAGTTCACTAAAATGCCAAATTCTGAAGGTTTTTTTTTTTTTTTTTTTTTTTTTTACAAAATTGTTTGGTTTTCCAGCATTCTTCAAAATAGTATTCACTACTGTGGAAAGAAAGTCATATCAGTTTTAATTTTATTAAAAATAAATTTAGCCTTTTTGAGGGTTGGTTTGGTTTTGACACAGACAAAAAACTGCAAATAATTCATAGCCGGAATTTGACAATATTACGAGGGAGATGGATTGACTACTTATTTAAGTGATTTAAAAAAAAAAAAAAAAAAAAAACGAAAAAAGGGATACTGAAACTATTATAGAAGATTGTTAAATTGGTTGAAATTAATAATACATCCTACATGAATAATTAATTAAAATTGATATTCCACAAATGTGTTAAGTGGTGTGAGTTTGGAGTAGAATAAAAACCTTTAATGTCTGTATTTTTCCTCTCTTAAAACTACAGACTTCAACAGTCTTAACAGAAATGCACAATAACATATTTTGACATGCAATGCATCTGTTTAAAACTTTCATTTTCAGTTTTCCTAATGTTTGTTCCACCAGAGATGTTCACCAAAGAGTGGAAAAAGTGTCAGTCAGTCGATTCTTCTTTGTATTATTGGTGTTGCCATGTCATTTAACTCAGTGAGCCCCAACAAGTCCCTGACGAGAATGCTACACATTTAACGGTGGCAAAAACATAGCAGCATGATGGAATGTAAACATTTTAAAAGGGGATCACAAGGGAGAGGAGAATATTGAATATTTTATGTCAGAAGTCTCTTCCCTCAGGTATCAATTCATAATTGCTTTAGATAATAGGGATTCAATCATTTATGTTCTATTTAGGTCTTGGGAGAATTGACCGAAAAGTACTATATGTCTTAATCTAATTAAGGTGTGAGTCAGACCCGGCTGTAGATGAGAGAAATTGAGGCAAAGTGGGAAAGTTGAAAAGAGAGCAGAATGCTTAGAGAGATGGGTTTTTGATGACAGTGGTAAGAAGCAAAAACTGCTTTCTCTCGTATGCTAATCCTGTTTACTTTGGCAAATACATGTGATTTACATACTATCACAGTAATAGAGTATAGTAAAGAACAAAGGACATATCAGGAGCTTCTTCACTCTGATTTCCACTGAATGTGTTTTTGTTTGGTACAGAGATATAAGATCATGATTGAGTTGAGTACTTTAGATGTAGAATTTCTGTCAAAGGAGATATTCTACTTTATGGCTTTCCCAGAGTGACTTCTTCACCAACAGAAAGCACACCCTAAGTATTAGTTATGGCCTCTTACCATTCTATTGAGACGGACTGTCACCAAAACCCAGTTTACATCCGGAAGTATATGAAGCTTCAGTTTGTGATGACAGCAATTTCAGTAAGAAAATTATCTTGTAACAAAAGAGGACTGTGCTCTACTCCGATAATGTGGTAAAGAACGGCAGAACTTGGAAATAGATTGTGATTGACAGCATGCTTGAATACGTGACAATGAGAAGAGAAAAAAAATAGTTTTAGAAGATGTTATTTATGTCTCATAAACGGTTTTTGCTTTTCATAGAACTGGGACTATTTTAAAAGACAAATATGTATGTATTTATTTATTTATTTGTATTTATTTATTTATTTTTTACCCCCACATTGGCCTTCAGTAACCTTGTTTTGCTGCGTTATGAAGTCTCAGCAGTGCACAAGTCAGGTTTTGGACTGAGGGTACTGAGCAACATTCTTTGAATTTTAAAGTTTGCCATTTCTAGTTTGTGTGTGATGTGACGTGACATTCAGCCAAGTATGGTGACCCATACTCAGAATTAGTGCTCTGCATTTAACCCATCCGAAGTGCACACACACAGAGCAGTGAACACACACACACACTGTGAACACACACCCGGAGCAGTGGGCAGCCATTTTATGCTGCGGCGCCCGGGGAGCAGTTCGGGGTTCGATGCCTTGCTCAAGGGCACCTAAGTCGTGGTATTGAAGGTGGAGAGAGAACTGTACATGCACTCCCCCCACCCACAATTCCTGCCGGCCCGGGACTCGAACTCACAACCCTTCGATTGGGAGTCCGACTCTCTAACCATTAGGCCACGACTCCCCCAAATGTAATGTTTCTTTATTTGTAGACTGGCGTATAGCACTACATTAATCCCGTGTACAATATCACGCACTGACAGACTGAAGTCACAGAACAAAGTAGTCACACCATAGGAGGTTAACACACAGCTTTACTCCTGTCCTCAAACAGAAATCCTCAGTAACCAGTGTGATCTCATTATTAATCCTAGTTTTTTTTTTTTTTTTTTTTTTTTAAGCGTGGTTCACAAATGTACATTTTATTTATATAGAGTCTGAAGACAGTTTAGAGTCCATCTATCTATCTATCTATCTATCTATCTATCTATCTATAAACACACACACACACGCACGCACGCACGCACACACACGCGCGCACACACACACACACACACACACAGTAAACACTAGTAAATTATACAAATACATTCATAAATTAAATATTAAGGACTGATAAAACTGGGCATGCATAAATACTATTATGTTTTAGATGATACTGTATCTATACATTTCATATAGAATGTTTTGTGTAATCAAATGTACAAAAGTGTACATATAAACGTTACATGCAAAGACCTTTGAATACTAACAAGGCCAGTAAATTGTGCAAATGATGCTTAAATGGAAACGAACAAAATGCAAGTTTTTTTTTTTTTTTTTTTTTTTTTTTTTTTTTTTTTTATGGGAAATAGTGTAAAGTGTGAGTAATTTACTTTTTATTTACAATTCAGTTTTAATCCGTAATAATACATATTTCTGTTGTTGCTGTTTTATATTTGATGGAATAGATTCAAGTCAACAAAAGTCTAAAAGAAATAAAATCATTTGAAAAGTATAACAAAGAAATCATGCAGGCATGAAAAAAGACAGTAACCTTCAGTCAGTCAGTCAGTCTGGAAAAGAAGGGAGAAAAGAAGGAAGGGAGGGAAGGGAAGGAAGGAAGGAAGGAAGCTAGAAAAAAAAGAATAATTTTAAATGTTGTGGTTTTGTCTTTGTTGTGATATTTCAGACTATGGCTGGATTTTTCTCCAGCTCTAACCGGATGTCCTATGATCCCCATGGAGCAGTGCCTGGCTGTTGTGGTGCTGAAATATTTATAAATTTAAAGTTGTTTTGTGGTTTTTGGCAATGTGGTTGATTTTTAATATTTATCTTTCCAGAAAATGCCTTGAGTCTGCCCCAAGGATGCTGCTTGCTGTTTGTGGAGGCTTCTTCACAATTTGCTGTTGTTTGGTTCACTAATTTTGCAGTGTGTGCACTAAACGTGCATATTTGTACATGTTGTATTCTGGGCCACATCCCTGAACGGTCTACATCTCTGGTGACTATCCTTCTTGTTCAGTTTTTTTAACACTATTCATTCCTCTAATGTGACTTGTTTTAATCAACTGAGGGGATTTAGTGTAGTTTTTAAACTTGTTTTACTACCTTGATTATTGTACATGGTCTACTGGAGTGACACCCCCGGCTCTATTTTAATAAATGTTACACATTGCAATTTCTCTTTCTGGGCATAGAACCAACTGCCTCATATCAGTGTCTCTGTTTGACTTTTTGAGTATATTAAAGGGATAGTTAACCCAAAAATGAAAATTATGTCATCATTATCTTTCCCTCAAGTAGTTCCATCCCCATCTACTATTTAAGTCAATGGCTACAGTCAACTATTTGGTTACAAACATTCTACAAAATATCTTATTTTGTGCTCAACAGAAGAAAGCAATTCATACAGGTTTGGAGCAATTAAATCATGACAGACTTGTCATTGTTGAGTCCACTTTCCCTTAGACGAACACACACAGATGCAATGATATAAAAAGACCACTGTCGACATTTCTTTTTTTTTCTCTCTCTCTCTCTCTTTTTTTTCCCCCTGTGCATTTTATTATAGAAATGTCAGAATGTATATTGTGCAGCATGTGTTGTGCAATATAGTTTCAGATTTTTGGGAACGGTTATTTAGCCCAAAGACATTTAAACATCTAAAATAGTCAAGTTTTATTAATATTATTATTATTATTTATTTATTTGCACATATGTGTATCTCCCTCTGGCCAAACCCTGGGGTGTAGCAATTTTGAACCCTAACACCAAAAGATGCACATCCATATGTTTTCCATATGATAAAAGCATATTAAAAAGCTCAACAGATGCCTTTGCACCAGAATGTGACAAATAATGTTTTAGCTCTTATAAGTAGCTGTTAAACATATTATGCATGCACATATTGATACCTAAGCCTGTCTATACACAAAGACACACAAGAATTGGGACACACACACCAACAAATTCTGAAAAGCAATTGGATATAAATGATGCCATTTCAAAAATAAAAAATAAATAACTGAAAATTTCTTAAAGTGCTTACTGTACATTAATCCCATTTTTGTTTCAATTGTTAAATGGGTAAAATATTTTCCTTTAAGATAGGGTGTGATTTGGTGGCAACAGTTCTCTTCTGAGTGGCCTAAAATTGATCCAAATTCAAGTACTTTTCCTCAGAATCTTCTCACAGTGTTTGAGTGCTTCCCTGAGCTCTAGCGCTTAGACGCAATCAGCTTCAAGTGGGCTCAGATGAACCCAGAACACCTAGAACAGACGTGTGATGATAACCTGACATGAGTGGGTGGTTGTCATTTGTTTTAACTCAAGTAGCATTAAGTAGTTTTGGTTATGTCATTATTTATTTATTTTTTTTTTATTATTATTTTATTTATTTATTTATTTATTTTTTCTCCATAAGGGCACTACAACAAGGATTATTTCATTATATTCCTAGTAAACCCTTTGGGTAATGGTTGGGGTTTGATGTCAGATTTGATGTCCATGCTCTGATATCAGTCATAAAACATGAAGAGAAGAAAATGCACAATATGTCATAGAAATGTTAATTTGGTTTCGACATCGAGAATTCTTGCTCGATGCGGTGCTCAACTTGTTAAGATGCTTGAAAACATAAAGGCTGAATATTGTTAAGAGAGAAATGCCACTGTACTCTCCAAGAGAGTTAACCATTATTTTGCGGAAAGGAGTCTTCTGCTATAACAAAACCCTTTATTCAAGTGACAGACAATAGAGCACATGTCAATGAATGAGTCCACAGCATATTTAATTGGTTTCTCCAACTGTAAGGATCTGCACTGAATACACCCAACTTCTTTTTTTTTCTTCTGCCAGTTGTCAAGAATTAAGGGATAATTTATCCTGTTTCCAAATGGTCTCTGAATAAAAATACACAAATAAACTGCACTACTGTTATCCTACTAAAAACAATTAAAAAAAAAAAAAAAGAAAAAAAAAAAAAATATATATATATATATATATATATATATATATATATATATATATATATATATATATATATTAAACATTATTAACAATTATTAATAATTAATTAATAATGCTTTGAAACTTAAACTAAAAATAATATATATATTTTTTTGTACTCTTTTAAAAGATAAACCTCAGACAGAATTAGAGGTTTTTACATCTGAAGTCTTCATATATACTGTACATATATGAACAAATGCATGCATCTGTGAGGCTGCAGTCACTGGGAATGTGCATACACATGACAATGCTGTAGCTGTTGCATGTTTTCCGTTTCTTACAAACCCTAAAATAGAATGATACGATGTAAGCAAAAAATAAATAAATTAATTAATTAAACAAAAAAGTAGAAAAAAAAATCTGTAGTAATGTGCTGGCAGAAAATAACCAGCACCTTTTCCATTAAGTTTACGGACATTTCCTTCAAATCTAAATCACAAACACAAGTAATTCGTATTACATCGAACTTACACAGGGTAAAAGAAAGCTGCTATTAATGCATTTGTGCTGTTTAATCTGAATGTTACAAATTTTGACAATAATAATAAAGAATGTAAGTGTGCCTAGATGTTTAACTGATTTATTTATTTATTTAATGGGCTAAATATGTACATTTTAATTAATTATTTTTTTTTTTTCTCTCAGTGTTCATTAGAGTGGTATAGCAGGAAGAGGCTGGCTAGGCCTTTTCATTTGGCCCTTTCGTCTGATTGCCAGCCCTCACTCCCATCTGGGTGCAGAACCTTTCCACTCTGATTAATGAAGCAGAAACACAAGCTTTTTCCTCCTTCGTCTTATTTTGATACCTTGTTGGTGATTTCCTTCTCTAAAGTTAAATTATACACATATAAAGCAATCCATCATTTAAATGAAACTGACTGCAGAGGCAAATTAAAAATGTCAATTTAAATTAAGAAAGTTTGCAATCTCTTTAAAGAAAAAGGTGCTTGGCATCAACAAGTTTACTTTAAACAAGGCGGTTTTATGCACAATTGGCTGTGAAACCTAAAATCACCAGCCACTTGAAATGTACACTGGGTTATTTGTGCCAACTAAATGTTTTCACAACCAGAATATTTCAGTCAATAATCCTTGCTTTTTTCATCAAAAATCATTATGCTGTTGCTATAATTTTATGTGGATTTGCAATAATATAGATCTCAAATTTGCAGTTTTTTATTTTTTCTCCATCTTCTTCTTCTTCTTCTTTCCAGAATCCCCTTATTTTCACCTGCTCATCAAGTTTCAGATTCAGACCCCATATTTTAGTAATGAGCATTCACTGCTCAATGCAGGAGAGGGGGCAGCGCACACATCTCACAGGCAGGTAATACACTGAAGTGTCTCATCTTCTGTCTACAACCTGTAATAATTATCTGAGAATCACAGGGGAAATAACCCAGTCTAAAGACAATATTTCCTCAGCAGGGCTTAATATAAATATAATATAATTATAAGATTAATATAAGGGTTGGGGGGGTCTCTGAAGCCCCGGGGTCCAAACATGGAGGGGGGCCCACAGCTGGCTGCAGTGTCTTGAGCTGATTTCATTTAGGACCTTCACTGACAAGTGATAATTTGATTAGTTTATATATATATATATATATATATATATATATATATATATATATATATATATATATATATATATATATATATATATTAGTTTGTTCTCTAATAAAAAAAAAAAAAAAAAAAAAAAAACCTTTGCACAACAGTACGTGTAATACATGTTCTTGCTTCAGTTTTGTCCACTGGCTGACAGTCTTAGTTTGTGACAGGCTGATACATATCTTGCTGCTGTTGTGATCATTTTGGAATTTTCCCCTAAAATGTGACTTAATTTTTCTGCACTTGGTAATGCCATAAAATTTGGTTTAATTTGTTGGAATTTGGGGAAATGTGCAGCTCTAATGTTGTGATAGTAATCACAGTGCAGTAAGAAATGCTCCTCTCTTTCCAGCTCTGTCTGCGAGCACAGTGAACACAGTCTCTGTTCTCGTGGCTGCCATCTCTGTCTGTGCTGTCCTCTCTCTATAGCCAGAGAGTTATCACTCTGTATTTTGTTAGTGTCTTTCTTAATTTGTGATATTTTACACAGCTCAGGTATTCTGCTGGTTTGTAGTCTCTTTTCAGGTCTAAATACAGCTCCATCTTCTTTTGTAATTTAGTGGCATCTTTCTAATAAGCAATGTATTGTTGTTTTGTAACTGTGTGATTTGGTTGGGCCAGATTGTGCTGTGCTGGTTTAGGTTTAGTTTGAGCACCAGCTTTAGAAGTGCACTCTTTTGCAGGTTCTGCTCCTCCCACTGCAGGGCTTCAGCCTGATACGAGCTCGAATCACTGTATTTCAGGGGCTGGTGGAATTTCACAGTTCTCTTTTGAATACTAATTAATAATGGGTATTGTCCTAATTCAGCTCTGCACGAGTTGTTTGGGGTTGCTCTGTTAACATATAAGATACTTTTACAAATTTGGGTATGCATAATTTCAATTTCTTGTTTTTCCCATTTGGAGAAATCTCGGGTGTTTAGAGGTCACCATATCTCATTGCCATAAAGAGCAATTGGTTCGATTATTGATTTAAGAATTTTTAGCCAGGTTTGAATTGGAATTTCATACATCAGATAAATGTATTCATGGGTGTGTTGGAGGACCTAGTTTCCTGCTCTGAAAGTGTATTATTTTCCTTACACCTGGGTCTCTTTTGAAAAATCATTATTTTTGTTTTTGCTAGGTTGATTTTGAGAGCCCACGTTTGACTGAATGTCTCTATGATGTCGAGGAGCTGTTGTAGACCCTCTTTTGTTTTTGAAAGAATAACTAAATCATCTGCGAAGAGGAGAAATTTGATTTCTGATTCAGTTAGGGTTAAGCTGGGGGTATTCAAATTGTTTAATTCTTTGGCTAATTCATTTATATAAATGTTAAACAGAGTGGGGCTCAATGGGCAACCTTGTCTAACTTCTCTTTGTTGAGAGAAAAATTCTGTTCGATTATTTCCTATTTTTACAGCACATGTATTGTTTTTATACATGGTGCCTATTAAATCAAAAGTTTTCCAATCCCATTTTCCAGTATTTTTAGAAAGAGTCTTTTAGATAGAATCAAAAGCTTTTCAAAGTCGATAAAGCAAGCAACGATTTTGTTTTTGTTTTGGTGTAAGTTTATCAATGATAGTGTGGAGGGAATAGATGTGGTCAGATGTTCTGTGTTTGGGCAGTAATCCAATTGGACTTTTTTTCAAAGATTCTGTGGGTTTTGAGAAAGTTGAGAAACAGATTTTTTTTTTTTTTTTTTTTTTTTTTTCAGTTTGCTATTGACACATATGCCTTTGTAATTGCTTGGCTCAAACTTGTCTCCTTGTTTAAAGATGGGTGTAATTAGGCCTTGATTCCAGATGTCTGGAAAATATCCTACACCCAAAACAATGTTAAATAATTTGGTTATTGCAGTTTTGAATTTGTCATTTGTGTATTTGATCATTTTGTTTAATATTTAGTCAATGCCACATGCCTTGTTGGGTTTTAGTGCATATGTAGTCTGTCTGTTAGTTCATTTAATCCAGGGGATTCTGGTTGTCTTTTTTTTTTTTTTTTTTAGGATTTCTAATTTGGTTTTTATTTCATTTCGAGCAGGATTTGTTTGAGTTGTTTTGTACATATGGGTGTCCTCCATATGTTCTCATTTTGAATGGCTAATTCTTCCTTTTGTGGTCTATAGAAAGTGTTCCAGTTGTTCCAAAAGTTATTGGTATCTATTGATTCCTCCATTGTTTGAAATAATTGTTCTGTATGCTCTTCCTTTTTTTGCTTTAAGAGTTTGTTTGTACACTTTAAGAGCTTCATGGTACTGAAGACGGAGTTCTTGGTTGTCAGGATCTCTGTGTTTTTTATTTGAAAGATTTCGTACTGACGTTCTAATTCTTTTACACTCATCATCAAACCACTTTTTATTGGTGTTTTTTGGTTTTCTTTTTGACTTTTTTTTTTTTTTTTTTTTTTTTTTCAAATTCCACATGGATGGATATCTTTAATGTCCTTAAGTGCCAGATTTATGCCTACTTTATTTTGTGGATATGTGTTAAATATAAATTTGTCCAATAGTAATTTGATAGTTTGACTTTCCATTGCACTTTGTTAGTTTTCTTTGATGTTTTTAGTCCATTTGTAGGATTGATGCAGCTTTAATAACTGAGAGGGCTGTCTGCATATTTCATTGTTTTGCGTTGGTTTTAGATAGTGTAATTTTACAGTGGTCTTACACAGCTGTTTGAGGACTGACTGTGAATGCTCTGAGATGCACTTGAACAATGTCTGTGATTAAATAGTCTACAGTACTGTTACCAAGAACAGAATTAAAGGTATAACAACCGAAAGAGTCTCCTCGTATGCGACCGTTCACTATGTGCAGGCCCAGTGACTGACAGAGCTGTAGTAGGCTTTTCCCACTTTTGTTTGTGAAGTTGTCATATTTTTTTCTGAGGTGATATGAAGGCAGAGAGTGGCAGGTGTTTGTAATATATTTGTCTCCTTGTGTGTTGACAAAGTCGGGTACATTTCCAGTTCTGGCATTTAAGCTGCCACATATTAAAACATTTCCTTTTGTCTGGAAATGGCAGATCTCGACTTGCAGGATAGAAAAGGTTTCTTCATTGTAATAGGGGAGATTCAGCCGGGGGTAAGTATGTGGCACACAAGAATATGTGACGGTCTGTGGACACAATATCTTTTTGGATGTTTAGCCAAATGTACAATGTTCCGATTTTTATAGATTTGATTGAGTGAGTTCTGTTCTGTACCATATCAGCATTCAGAGTCTCTGCCCTGTGTCACCCCTCTTAGTTTGGTGGATGGTAAAATGATTTCTCTAAACCCTGTTGGGCAGCCAGTGGACAAATCTCTTGCTTTCCATGTTTCATTCCATTTTCAATTCCCGCCCTATATGCAAATTTAATGGAGTTAATGTCAATGAAAGCAACAGATAAGTGCTGCATTTTATTCATTATCAGCTAATTTCAAGATCATCAAGATCAAAGACCGCAACAGGAGAGAGTGCAGCATCAGCACTGCTAAGATAATAGTCTCACTACTTTTAATGAGGATGATTGTGTGTTGAGCATCTGCTTTTCACGATCAGAGAAAATGCATGAAATGACCATGTTTAAACAGGCCCTAAGCTGTCTTCTCTTTATTTAAGTAGTGATAATATATGTCAAAATGAATACAGAATATAGCATGAAGTCAAGAGGGATGCCAGAGAATTGACCACAGACGTAAGGTCCAAAACAATGCACTTAAGTATTTAAAATGATCCACAGTCAGTAACCAGTTCTGTAAGATGCTTGATAAAATGTGCAAATTATTAACAAATCATTATCTATTGATTCTCTAAGTGGTTAGATGTTAAAGTAGAAAATAAAATCGAAATAAAATAAAATAAATAAAATAAGTCTTTTATCAGTTTCACATTAATTTTGAAACTGTGTGTAGTTTCTTAGTAGTTTCCTCGGAGGAATGAACTACTGCATTTAACTAAATGCAGTTTACTAATTCATTAATCTGAGTTTCTTGGTACTTAATGATTGCTAATATTGCATTACTTATTTGTTACTCATTTGTTTCTGTTTAGTTATTAATTAATGAAGGAATGGTATTCTAAAGTGTTACCCAAATTTTGAAATAAAAAGACTGAAATATAGTATTTTATTGTAAAACCTACTACAATAATCTTTGTTTTATTTACAACCTCAGGGGAAAAGCAGGGTTGTCATGCATTGTGTGAGGGGGCACACACACACACACACACACACACACACACACACACACACACACACACTAAGCAAAGACAGAGATAATCATCCTTTCTTACATCTTTTTATGAGCCTCCAAAATGCATCCCTTACTGTTTCAATGTTATTAGACAAACTCAAATGCTTAAGGGAGTTGGTCGTCAACATTACAGTTTAAAACCACTGACTATAAAACCATTGGCTACACTTCATCAACTGTGAGTATAACATGTGATACATTAGGAATTTATTGCACAATATTCAAATACAGTATATAAATATATAAGGTGATTGATAGTGTACATGCAATAATATATTTTATTATGTCATTTGTAATGCTTTATGTAAGTCAGTGTTGTGGCGATTCCTATTTCCAGGGTCTTCTTTTATTGATGGATCTCACATGTCCCCCTTTAGTTTGAATTAGCATGACAGTTCTAGCAGAAAACTCATGTGTGTGTGTGTGTGTGTGTGTGTGTGTGTGTGTGTGTGTGTGTGTGTGTGTGTGTGTGTGTGTGTGTGTGTGTGTGTGTGTGTGTGTGTGTGTGTGTGTGCGTGTGTTTCAAAAAGCACACACACAAATGAACTTTCTGCTAGAACTGTCATGCTCATTCAAACTAAATAACAGAAACACAAAAAAGTGGGTAGTGCATGTTTTCATGACACATAAAGAGCCACTGTGGTCACAGATATGCAATTTAGCTTGCACCACACCCTGATCCTTTTTTCGGTCTCTCTCAGCTGTCCTATAATAACGTACTTTCACACTAGAACTTTTGGTGCGCACCCGGATTCGATTGACATCAGAATTTGGATGATGTGAACGCTGTCTTCCAAACTCAGTTGCACACCCGCGAACTGTACCCAAGTCTGCTTGAAAGGGGTGGTCTGGGGTACGGTTTGCTGCTGATATGAATGCAATCGTACCAAATTGTGGAAGTGAGCCGCTATTAATGACGTATTATTTGATAAAAATGTGTGTTTGTGTGTGCAGGCAGGGGCGCTGCTAAGGATTTTGGGCCCCATGAAAAGAATCTTGACAGGGCCCCCAACACAGCTGAGAGTTTTTTCATATTAATTTACATAAAATCATGCGCTTTTATGGTATTTTGACTACCATTCTCATATATTTAAGTCAATCAGACAATTGAACTCCATCCCATGTCCACACCCGTAATTTGTCCTCTGTAATACTGCACTACTTCAGTACTGTATAATGTATATACTGTGCATAGCTGTACATGTGTCATATAGTGTATTCACATATATTTATATTTGTATGAATGTACTGTACATATTTGTACTGTACACTGGCAATGAAAATAAAGTTAATCTAATCTAACCTAATATTTTTAACATGACAGTTGAAATGTAACAGAAACAATGAGCACTCTTAATACAATGAAATGTATTTATATTTATACCGCGCAACATTTAAACTTATGGTAATTATCTTTAACACTAGAATGAACAAGGCATCATTTTGACCGTTTTGAAATTTGCATAGTCAATAACTTTGTCTAAATAAATCACAAAGCCTTGCTGCTCCCTGACTTTTCCTAAAACTACATGAATTTTCATTAAAACTAGTTTAAATATTTATTGTGTGAATAAAAACAGAAATATAATCATTTCTACCTATAACGTCCACAGGCAGTCATTTTGCGCTGTTTAAATTGACTTTTGCCGACGGTCTGGATCAGATAATGTGAAAGTATTATGTGAAGATGGTTGGCAGAGATGAATTATGCTGTATTTGACAATATAGGGGACATTGTAGTAATACAACTCCACATCATCTTCAAGAGATGCACTGAAACCTCACAAACAGCTGATAGTAGTTTGGTACAGTAGCTGGCAGAGGATTTTTATCAGAGTTCATGAAGTTAGACTGCTTGCAAGACAGGTGCAAAAGCGTGGACCGCAGCAGGGTGCTGAAAGTGGGCGCCGCCTCATACAAAGATGCCGACACCGGCTGCATGTGAGGCAAAGCCGTGCACCCGCTGCACCCTGCTCTATCGAAACGTGCTAACTTATCGAAAAAAATGCTACCGTAGAGACCTAGGGCCTCATGTACAAAGCGTGCGTATGCACAGAAAAGTGCCGTAGGCTACGATCATTGTCACGGGCGGTCCACTAACAATTTAGGCCTACTTACAAACTCACCTTTTCTTGTGAAATATTGGGTAACATACTGTCGACCCTTTGCCTCTTTCACTTCTCTTATTTTTTTCTCTTTCCGTTTTTGACTTCCAGATTTTGAGGCATTTACACATCCTCTGTCAAGTTGAATCTGCCGGCGTTATAAGTGAAGTCAAGCTGTTTGTGTTGCCTTGGTTACTGGATACAATTTGGGCGGACTGAACCATTTTATGATAATCGAGAGGGGGAGAGGGGCCCACGGACGTTTGTGTTTTCCTAAACAAATAATTTTTTTTTTGACACCAGGAAACAGCAAATAGAATAATTTAAAGTTAAAAATTTTTACTATCAAATATTTTTTTTTTAGCACCACAATTTTATTGGGGGCTTCTCTGGGCCCCCTCTTAGTCATGGGCCCCGAGAATCGTCATCGTTTACCCCCCCTTTACAGCGCCCCAGTGTGCAGGGCCATCACTAGCAGAGCGAAAAGTGGTGACAATTATAACTATACAGCTATATATTCCCCTACTATTATATGAATCATTTTAGTATACATAGTACAAGGTCAGCTTGTATGCCTGAGGGTTTAATGAAAACCTCAAAAACATGCAATTTAGTTGAAAATGCTTTCCAAATATCTCCTCTATCCCCTCCATAAAAAATGGTTTAGTCTGATGGTTAATCATTTCACCACAGTCAGCTACAAAAAGGAGAGAGACACAAAAAAATCACAGGTCCCACCCCAGCTAGTGAAAAATAAATAAATAAATAAAAAAAAAAAAAAAAAAAAAAAAAAAACAATCAGAGTTGAGGCTGCTTGGAGACCAGTTTAGAACAAGTTAGAAGTAAAGTTCAGTGGAAGTGAGACTGATTGAAAATGCTGGAAGAAAAAATCTGGGTACCAGTAACGTCATGAAAAGGAGAGGGAGGCCAGGAGAACTGCTTAATCAGTCTATCAAAATGTTCTTTTGCAAGACAGGCTAGTGCACTGTAGAGGTATCATTGTGATGGGTTGCCATGCACCTGTTTATTTCACTGCACAATTTACTTTTGCGGGAATAGGAGACCTAAGGATTTCTGCCTGCACCCTCATGCCGGTACATGTCATTATACCGGCGTGTACCAGCCAAACGATTGCGCACTCAAAGTCCCCCTCGTTCTGCATTATTATGTAGTTTGTTATATTGTATAATACACAGAGAAAACCACATCACATTGATTGTTGCTGATGTGATATCCTATATTTAAGATAGCAGTCAAAAAAAAGAAAAAGAAAAAAAAAATCATTGTGAATACAACTCACTGCACATACTGTATCTAAGAATCATTTAATCTGAGAGTTCTACATAATTACTCTAAGAAGATGTGTGTGCTAGTATATGTGTGTGTGTGTTCTGCTGTGTGTGCACATTTTTCCTGTTTCTTTACAGGTGTGCAGTGAGTCCAAGGTCTTTTTCTTGTTTTTTTTTATTTTTTTCTAGGTGCATTCATGATGTGCACACAACAGCATGAAATTACACAAATACAGTCAAAAAGTGAAGCTTAAGAAATAAGAAGATAATAACACTAATAAGTGTCATGAACACTATATTTAAATTCAATGTGAGGAAAATAAAATTTTCACCTCTTAAGGCAAGAGAAAAAAAGTTTTAGGAAAAGGTTATTTTTTTTCCATGTCTTTACATTGTTTAAAGCATTAAAAATAAAGTTTCTGTAAAGTAAATCTAATTTGCATATTAATGTGTTTTTGGGGCAACATGCAATGAAAAAAAGTATTAAGGAGTAATAATTGACAAAATTTTCAAAATAGTATATAATATTTCATAGAATATTGAAATATAGTTTATTTCCCTGTTCATTTGTTATGTCTCCCAAAATGCATAATAAACATGCTTTTAGTCCCGGTGTGCTCATATGAGGACATGTATGAAATCAACATCCTGTTTCGTAACAGAAAGTCATATTTTGATTTGAAACCCCATTACATTTTCCTGAGATGTTGATTTATGACACACAATCTAAAAAAAAATTAGACAGATTTAAATGGTAATTACAAGTGTCACTTATTAAGTGTCACTAAATTAATTTCAGACATTTTTGAAGACCAAGGAGAGGAAGTGGTCATTGTGAAACATCCTCATCATCCTCATGTGTACTCTTCCTATCGTTGGTACTGGGCTGTGCTTGCGGTATATTGCACTTAGTCAGGTGTGCAAGTGTGAGTCTGGCACATCGCCAGTGGTCCACGTTCTCTCTATGTGTGACTCTCTAAGTCATCTGAGAACTTCAGTGGGGTTGTACTGGAAATCTATCATGTGGACGGTAAAAAGGAAGTGAGCCAAGACAGATCCCTGGGGTATTCTAGTGCTACTTAGCATCATCTCCACCATGGAGACTTCATAAATACCGCTTGTCAGAAAGGCAGTCCATGTTCCTGGAGACTGTGTGACAAACACTCAAACTGCCCAGAGTTTGCAAAAGAAAGTGAATATATGACCAGAAAAGGTTGAAAGTATATCACTTTCCATATGCATTTAACTGCCTTACACAAAGATATTCAACATAATATAGATCAAGTGACTGAATGTAGTTGTTCGACGACATGCTTTGAAGAATTACAGTTCATTAAGTCCAGCTTTGTATTACAGCTTTTCAGTGAAAGTGTTTTGTGTGTGTGTGTGTGTGTGTATGTGTGTATGTGTGTACGTGCATATAGCCCCAAGCCTCACTGTTTTTAAGTAACATAAATCAATTACAAAGTTATAAGACAAAACAGGCCTTAGAGGGCAGTGCTAATGCAGGATTGTGACATCCCATTGCTATATGGAAACTCTAGAATGACCTCTAGAACTCTAGAAGCTGATATTTTTTATATTGATATACTGAGATTGAATGTCAAAGGTGAACTTTTGTGCTTTGTAATGTGACAGAAACATTTTTCAAATTGTTCTTTCTGATTACTTGTAGCCTTTTATCTCAGCAAATGTCCAACATTGTCAAAACAGCGATTCCTATTACCGAGTAATATCCTGCAGTGACAAATCAAATCTTATAACATGACCATTAATCATAATCTGCTGGACATGGAATGAGCGCAGATTGTTTTGCCCTGTGAAATGGTAAACAATCATTTGGCTTCATTCAGAGACAGGGGTTTGTGAGATCCTTTTAGCTCAACCAGCAGAACATGACCATCTGTGAAGAGTAATCAAGGGAAACTGTGAACTGGCTAACCACTATGCAGGATTTATAACTTATGAAATTAGCTTTAGATTTACCATGAAATATCTGTTCATTAAAAATGCATTAAATGTGAACAGGATCAGTTGATGCTAAATGGAATAGCCCAAAAGTCATTTATCTGAGCTTTCCCTCTTTCTCTCTTAGACAGCAGTCAGGCTGTTGGTCCGATAGCCTGACTGCTGTCTAAGAGAGAAAGTGTATGTGTGTGTGTGTGTGTGTGCATGTGTAGAGTAAGAGAGGACACTACAGCCATTGCATTGTGACATATGTAGGAGACAAAGACAAACAAATATGCTTTTGCCACTGGGTTGAACATGCAGTCAGATTCTAACTGATTCTAACTGAAGTCTCCTGAAGGGGGCGCTTAGAAGCCTGAAAAGAAAAAATCCTCTGTTGGATTGCATTCAAATCTACTATTTAGAAGACATTTGTACTTGCAACAAAATAAACTTGTTTGAATCTATTAATTCAAATAAACCTTAATTTGTTACAATATTTTTATTTATTTATTTTTTGAATAAAATGTCCTGCATGTGCTTTTATTCATTTTAGTAGAAGTTTGAATCACAATGACTTGCACTGAGAAGTTTAATAAATTACATAAAAAAAATAATAAATAATAATAATAATAATAATAATAATAATAATAATAATAATAATAATAATAAAAGAGAACATACCAATTAGGGAAATATGAGAAGATATAATAAGGCACACACACACACACACACACACACACACACACACACACACACACACACACCACTCGCACACAGAAACGTTAAGGAGCACAGAAACTTCCTGTTAACACTGCCCCACGATTTTTTATTAATAAAATAGCTTCAATACTGAATCTCTACTTTAGATTTCTCAGCAACAAGGAGGTAAAAGAGCTGTTTCTGAAGTAAACTCACAGCTTTAATGTTTGTAGACATAGACGCACACGCAACTAATTCACACACAATGGCTCTCTCTCTTTCAAGATGGCCATATTTGAGAAAAAAAAAAAAAAAGTCAAGTAGTTTGCATCACTAGATATAGCTATTATTTAATGTATTGCAATTAAATTCCATCTTACCTCACTTTCTTTCAAAGTTAAACTAATGCCCCACACTGGAATTCATGCTCTGCTTCGGTGAACAGCAAACCCTGCCTACTTTGATGTGATTGGCCATCTCAATTATTTTGACATTGACAAGCGCTGTTAGACCACTGAGGCAGACAAAGCTGAAAATTGAACTTTTAAACCTTTTTTGACATCTTAAAAAAAAACAGAGCACTGCATAATGGAGTACAGCAGATCAGTGTAAGAATTTCAAATATTGGCGGGAACAGATTGTGCATTTTTGATTATTTAGGAGGACTTGTCCCCCTCAAGGTCTACTCAGAAATAATTGTTACATGCAGTGGATGAATGAAACAGCTAGTCAGGATCTTTTGTTATTCATCAAAGAGGATAAGAAAGACTATTGATGTTCTGGATACCAAAAAACAGCCAGGTAGATGTATAGGCACCATTACTCAGCTAATGAGTTGGGATATATATAGGCAGGTCTGTAGGTGAAGGGATGGAAGCAGCAGCCTGCCAGAGATAGTCATATTTTGCAGTAATCCTGCAAGGCTTAGAATGGCAGCTGCCCAGTGTGCACAACATGAAGCCGACCCCACAGAATAGAGTGAGCGGGTGATTATGCAAATCAGCAGACCTCTCTCACACTGTCCTAAAAAAGGTGCCAGATTGCTTTTGTCAAACCTTCACTACAGCCTGAGCAGATGTTTAACCTCTGTCTACCAAGCCTCTCAAAGAAGTGCACATGCTGGATTTCCTAAGCAACAAATTATCACTGTCGAAAATGAGCAGCGAGAAAAGTTTAATTTGCATTGTTTGAGGTTTTAAAGGATTGATAACTGATAAAGAGAAGAGAAATTGCACAGGCTATATATGAAATATACAGTCCATCAAGCTACTTAATGTCACAAAATGATCACTGATTGATTGACCAGCTTGACAAATAGTCCTTTTACTCTGTCAGCACGCAAATGTTTATGTTTTGGATGTCCTTCAAATGTGCAATAAAGCTGCACATATAAATGCATTACTGCTCTTGTGCTGGCCAAGACTTAAGTTGTATCTAATGAATCACACTTCTGACAGCACAATAACAAACAGGTAAATTCCCATCATACAATAATAGAGTTCAAATAATGGATAGTCATTTTAGTGGTTTGATAAAGCCCATTGAAGCAACAATCTTTACTTGTCAGAAGAGCATTTTGCTTTCCCATATCATTCTGGTTCAGACCTCATTTTCCTTCTCGTCATCTCATGAAAATGGTTGTTTTGCACTGTGCATTTGAATTAGTGAAGAGAGTAAAGTGGGATATCTCTCATTTGCTAAATAATTTCTACATCATCCTGTACACAATCAATCAATCAATCAATCAATCAATCATTTTATCAAATACACATGTCTTTTATATTATTTCTATTATACATAATGACAATACTATAAAATAAAAATCTATTTTTTAACAATGTAAGTACAAATGCAGAGTGGATGTGTACAAGTGAATTTTATGTGTGTGTGTGTGTGTATATTTATATTTATATATATATATATATATATATATATATATATATATATATATATATATATATATATATATATATATATATATATATATATATATTCACAGTCTGATGACATTTGTATCTCGCTGATGGACATTAAAGTGAAGCACATAACTTTGTGCTGGTAAAGGAGTATGGAGATGTTCACAGTCTGATGGCTTGCAATGACACGACACGATATTCAACACAGTTTTACAGCTATTTTGTAAAGGAATAGCTTGTAGGACTAGATGAATCTTAGGCCACTTGTCACACTGAGAGATGTTAATGGCAAACATACCGGTGCACAGTCTGAGGAAAACTGATTTTAAGTGAGAACAAATTGGGCATCTGTTGCTTGCAAATCAATTTTCTTTTTTTTTTAATTAATGGTTACTTTTTGTTATTTTGTACATTTACAAAATCCTACAGAGTTAAAACTTGTAGTTATTGGCAAATCAGCAGAATATTCAGCAGACATCTCAATTAAAGTCTAAACTACAAAAGTGGATGCATTTGATTGACCCGTTCCCTTCGCTTCACCTTTTCTATCTACTTCCTTGCTATGGACAAATGATTTGCATTAGTGATTTGGTTAGATATGTATTACTAACTAATGAATGCTTTATCTTGTCGATTTGTATCTGATGTACTGTATCTGCACAGCTTTACTAAAAGCCTCTGATTTTGGATGAAAGCAGCCGTATTGAACATGAGCCGAAGAGGAAGTGATACAACAAAGTATAATCAAATCAAGTTCTGTAATCATCCATGTGATTACAGTTTTCAGAATATGTAGAATATTACTATCATCCCAGAATCAGCAGGCAAGTCCATTACTACACAGATAGGGGGAAGCTGGTGCTTATTTATTTGAAGTGATTGCCTGCTTGTAAGTAGCTAAATTTAAAAAAAAATAATAAACTAAGGGGTTTATTGCTTCAAATTTGCAAACTGATTTTAGAAATATTTTCTTCATAGAGGTGTTTATTTATCACAAGCACTTCTTTGACATACTGTAAGCATTTCTGTCTGAGTGGATAATTTGGTCTTGATGTCGTTTTCAGACACATTTAATTTGGATGCAGGAAAATTAATCTCTTTATATGGAGGTTAAAAAAAAGATAAAAGAAAATGATTAAGAACAATGTGAGCAGATTTCTAATTCCTTACTGGTTAGAACTTTGCTCCCATTAACCTTGTGGATACAACATTTTGTAAAATCTTTAAAAGTAGTAAAACCATGCTATATGAGAATCCCAGAATATATATATATATATATATATATATATATATATATATATATATATATATATAAACCCACATATAGCACATATAGAGAAAAAAACTTTGGAGAAAAATCTGTTTGACTGTGTAATGAAAGCACTATGATCTTGTCAAATGATCTCTAAAACTCAATCTAGCTTGGAAAATGTGTCATGTCTGTCATGAACTGCTTGAGTTTTATGGAGGCACATTTCCGGTTTCATTATCCAATCCATGTCCAAGTTATACACGAATGAAAACACTTTTGTATGCATTCTACATGTCAACCAGGACATAACTGATAGAATGAAATGTCACAATCTCTCATTATAGCAATCACAGAGCATCCGTGATAGTGCTGTCAAAACTGAGATGATTTTGTTATATCACATTTTAAAAATTGTAGCAAGTTGTCAGTGAAACTAAGTGTGCAATCCATTAAGGAAAATAAAACTGAAATCAGAAATGTCCCATGTACAGAAGATCTTAATGTATCTTTCTCTTTCATGTTGAAAACTTTAACCCAAATAAATGTGTGATAAAGAGAGAAGATCTATACATATATTTGAACATTTTTATTTTCCTAGAGTCCTTGAGTTTGGGTGTCAGATATCAATCCTCTTGAGTACCTGAACAGGTTTCTTCCTTCAAATAGGACTTAAAAGGTCCTCTAAGCTTGATTAAATGTGGGGAAGCTGATTTGAAACTAAACATGAACTATTCACTGTTCAGTCCACTGATTTTATTTTGTAATGTAAAAAAAAAAAAAAAAAAAAAAAAAAAAATCCTTTAATAGATATCGGCCTCAGGCATTTTATCTCATTCAGTGAAATTCCAGAAATCCAGAGCGTCCTCTTATGATATTAGTAAGTGTTTCATGCCAAACCTAATGAAATCCTAATTCTCATACTGACATCTAGTGTTAGTCTATGGAATGGACATCTACTGAGGTTGTAACCATAGAAACACATAGACAAGAAGTTGCTGCTAATGTCATACAAGGCTTTAGTGCTTGTGTAAATAAATTAGTATGACTAAATAAGCACCATTAATACAACCTCTACTACTACATAACTGACATAAATAAATAGATAGATAAATAAATAAATAAATAAATAACCATGCTACTACTACTGCTAATGTATTCTACTAATTTACTTCAAAATTCATATATTCCTAATTATACTATGTGGCTGTTGAATGCTTGAATCAGATTGGTTGATAAGCATTCAAAGGTGTGCAATTATTTTCAGGGAATGCACAGCTAAAGTAGTTCCAGGCAGGTCTTGACAGCCTACAACAGCAAAACAACCAAAACCCACGACACTGACCAAGCAAAAAAATATAGTAAACAACAAAATAAAAACGACAGATATTTTCCAAGTTTTTGCCACAAAATTATGTTTAATTACGTACAGAAAGCATGTGTTCTGTCTTTCCCGCTCTCTCTCATACAAACGCAAACACATAGTACAGACACACCCTTGCACACATGGACACATGCACAGAAACGTGTTGTCAGTGCTGCTCAGACGATTTTGTCAATAAATAGTAGAGCATCTGGAAATCTACATGTTGTTTCTGACTAATAACAGCACTCTTCTTGAAGCAGAAGAACTTGCTATTCTGCTTCGCGTCGGGGCTGCATCACATCTTCTGGTGTGCATTATATTTTAATAATTTAAGGGCCTGTTTTCAGTTATTCCTTACTTAATTCTGGCTCTAATACAGTGAGTATAGAAAAGATTCAGCCTTACAATTTAAATATATATATATATATATATATATATATATATATAATATATATTATTAATAAAAATATCAAAAAAATAAAAATATAAAATTAAAATTTATAATACACCCTTATCTAACACACCTGATTCCACTCATCAGCAGTGCTTCCCAAACCTGTCCTGGAGGCCCCCCTGCTCTGCACTTTTTGTATGTCACCCTTATCTAACACACCTGATTCCACTCATCAGCTTGTTAGTAGAGACTGCAAGAACTAAATTGGGTGTGTCTGATTAGGGAGACATACAAAATATGCAGGGCAGGGGGGCCTCCAGGACAGGTTTGGGAAGCACTGGCCTAAAGCATATTGATCAAAAGTGTCTGGCACGGACAGTCATGCTTTCCGTTTTCCATTATCAAGATAAATGAGCATATTAAGGGTTTGGGAGATTTGCCCTATATAGACTTTCGGTCCAACAATGATTGATTGATTGATTGATTGATTGACTGATTGATTGATAATTGACTTTCATATTGCGGGAAGCTGCTTCCTTGTCATTTCTGACTTATAACAAAAAACAGAGCAATGTCTAAAAGCTGCTATGTGACAATGTGTACAGTCAACAAGCTAAAAAAAAAAAAAAAAACAGAACTACATTTTTATAAGCTGTCAACCCCCCCCAAAAAATGAGCGTTTAGGGCACAGATAGTTGCAGATGTCTGTGTATTTCACATTGGGCCATTCAGTTGGATCATTTCCAAACAAAAGGAAGGTTAGGAAAAGGGGCACTGACATAGACCAATACAATTTAATCTCCTCCTCTCAGATTCACATAGGGTATTGAAATAATCCTTTGACATGGTTAAAAATAATGAATGGTCTTGTTGCCGATTACGTTTCCCCTTCAGTGGACACAGTTTTCAGAGTAATATGACACGTTGCGCTCTACTTTTGTGTCCTAAACGCCCATTTTTTGGTTTGACAGCTGATAAAAACATAGTTCTAGGTGTTTTAGCTTGTTTACTGTACACCTTGTCACATAGCAGCTTTTAGGCATTGCTCTGTTTTTTGCTATAATCAGAAATGACAAGGAGGCAGCTTCCCGCAATGGAAAGTCAATGGAGAGCGTGGGATTATTATTATTATTATTATTATTATTATTATTAATTACACAATAGACTATGCTGTTGCATGCTCATCCCGAAACATGCTCTTGCCCTCAGTATAAGCACACTTCAGACATGTAACCTGAAGGCATGGCTGTTGGGTTGGATCCAGCTGCTATGCAATCTTACTGGGATGTGAATAAGTTCTATCACTGAAGAACTATTCCCTGTGCTTATATGGTCTCTCTAGATAAACATCATTTATGTTCTGGCTTTATTGGGGCAAAAATCTGTTTAAAATGCAAACAGTTGTTCTTGCTCTAAGCTCCAAAATGACTTTTATATATTATGAATATATATCTATAACAGTTACTTTTGATCTTGGAAAATTGGATATCAAATTCTTGAAACACAATATTTTATTTATATCTTACAGGCAATTTAAGGTCTCATTAATATATTATTTGTTCAAGAGCAAATAAGTTTTTGCTCAGGGCAAATTTTATTAACTTTGTATTTTTAATGCTGTATCAGAGCACTGGCTTTGTGTGTTTTGCTTAGGAACTTTTATAATGGCTATTTTTGTTTATTAAATATTTGTCAGGGTTATGGACTGTCTGTGTGTGTTTTTGCTCCCTGTGACCCAGTTTCTTCCTCTTGTTGATTGTTAATTTGATTAATTTGATAGTCATTAGTCCTTGTCTGTGTATTTAAGGTCTTGTCCATTCAGTTTGTTTTGTCGGTTCTGAACGTCCTTCCCTGTATTCATGTGTCTCCTAAGTTCCCCTTGTGAGTGGATAATTAAAGACTGTGGTTTAAAGCTATCTCTGTGTCTCCTTGTTCCGTGCTCAGAGAGAATTGTGACAATATTATTGTTCAATAAATAATATTTTACATAAATACAAGTTTTATTTAATAATAGTATTTGGTGTTGAGAAACTGTTCTGTGTTGTCTCTGTGTAAGTGATGGTGATTATTTATTTTATTTTATTTTATTTTATTTTTCAGTGCAGATTGCATTAGCTATGCTTCCATCCAAAATAGCAAATTTAACTCATGTGCAAATTTTAAATATACCGCATAAAACATTTATGAATAAACCACTGTTTCCATTCTATGTGTTTAAGCAAAAGAAATCGTCCTTTCCTGGGAAATTCACACAAAATCCGCTGGTTAGTCCAGGTATCTAATCGTACCCTGTATTGTGGTCTTGTAATTTTATTTATTTATTTATTTATTTTTTGCACTTCAAGGGATTTATTCCGTAAATGTGTTTCCATTTTAGTTTATGCGCAAGCCTTCTTATTGAAAAAAAAAAAAAAAAAAAAAAAAAAAAAACTCAGTTGACCCTTCACAAGGAGCTTGACTGACAAACAAACCAGACAGGAGAGTAGATTAACTTAGGTGGATTTAAACATGAAAAATGGAAAATGTCTTTTCACAAGCCACAAAACAGTATTTATTGTTTGAAAAAAAAATGAAAAATGAAAAAAAATTACAAAATTTGAAAGCTGAGAATTTGTTTCATACCGAAAGTAACCTGCTCTGTCTTGTCTGTCGGCACATTGTCAGTGTCTGCTTTGTTCCACAGTGTAGCCTATTTTTCACTGCATGAGAACATGATGTGTGGTGTGAGAGCGCTATAGTTTGTCAGACATAGCAACAGTAACTAAGCGGGGGCGGGTCTTCCGAAGGGTCAACTGAGAGCATTTTTTTTTTTTTTTTTTTGCACTTTTAGAATTTATGTGTTTCTTGATATTTACATCCATTATTATATATTTTTTAATGCTATATCTTAATATTAGCATACAAATATATGGATGGAAACATAGCTACTGTTACACCATTAGATGGTAACAAGAGATTTTCTGTATGAGTGAGTAGCAATTTTTTTTTTTTTTTTTTTTTAATACTGAAAGAGACTGAAACAAGGTTTTAAACAAGGATTTGTTCTTATTTTTTCTTTCAGCAACATCTTGTAAGACGCAAACAACACATGCATTGAGCAGTGTTGTCATGAGAAACCCCCTTAACAGCTGAAAGGACACTCAAACAGTCAAACTAATTTTTATTCTGAATATTAAATTAAGCTGAAGAATTAATGCTGTATCATTCTTCTTCTTCTCCCCGTTATTGTTGCTGTTTTTATTTATTTGCTCATTTATTTACACACTTGTGCCCTCGTACTGTTGTATAAATGCAATATCACAATCTTTATGGCTTCATATCAGCATGGCTATGATTCAGCCACATCGCACTCCTACTGTGATATTGCTCATATAATATATATACATACCTGTATGGTATAGTATAGTATAGTATAGTATAGTATAGTATAGTATAGTATAGTATAGTATAGTATAATAAATGCTTTATGTTATGCACTATGTTTTATTTTCTTCGTCACTCTTGAAATCTCACAGTCCTGGGAATTATTCCCCCATAGGGTTCCGGGGCCTGAGGCAGCAATGGATAGATCTCATTTTGAGCTTTATAAGGTGACTGCCTAATCTACAATTGCATGAAAAAGTAAAGTGGATTTTAGCACTTCAAAGAGGTATTTCTTCCCTATGATTTCCACAACCTTTGTTAATATTAGTTTTAACCTTTCATTCCCTCTATTTCTTGTTTACTCTGTCAATCTTTTTCTCAGTGATACTTATGTTCAGCATCTGAACTAAATAAAAAGATAAGAGCTTATTAAACTTGAATGCTGAACTGGGGCCAGACTTTTAGGATGAGGAATGAAATAAGCCATTGCAGTAGCTCACAAATTATGCCTGTCAGTATTAAAACACATGTATCTTAAACACAATCAGCCAGAGGGGTGGGATAAAACTGAAGAAATATGCCATTATTGCAGGCTAAGAAATACTGCACAGTATTTTGTCATGAGGTTTGTCACATGCAAGTGCTAGAAACTATTAGTCAGCTGACACAACCATAGAACATGTTTATTAGGCAAATAAGTAACAGCAAACATTTTTCAATAAAAAAATAAAAATATTGAGACATTTTTCAACTCCAGGCCTTTTGTGTTAATTCATCTTTTTTTTTGAAAATGGGGAGACAACATTTAGCATGTCCCAATTATGGGATATCACAAAAACCTCTTCTGGCTCATTGAAAACTGAAATAAATTAGCCAACCTGAAATTAATTATATAAAATTTCATCCTAAATTGTAATAATTCATTGCTCTGTGACACTTTCCATTATGCTCCAGGTTAATCAAATCTCACACATGTTTTATCAAATGCTAATATGCTGGCAAGCTTGAGAAAACAAACAGCGAGTAATGACTCTCGCAACATTTACAAAGGTTTTAACAAAGTCATATCCATTATTTGCATTTTGTAAACTAAATGGCACAAATTGGAATCATGGGAGTTTGATTTATGATCCATTGCTGGCATGTCTTACAGTTAAAAGTTGGTAAATTAATTGCTCATCTCATATGTCTAATTATAGGTGTCCTCCTCAAATTACATTAATTAATATCTATAGGCTACTGGATATAGCAACCAGAATTAATCAATTACATTTGCCTGTCTAGTTTATTAAATGATCATATTTGTCAGAATATCACTGGCTTATACAACTGTGGAACAAAGAATAAAGACCTTACTTTTATTTTTAGTTTTTTTTAAGCATGCTAAATTCAGATATGCCAATATTCCATTGTCAAGATCTAAATGAGACACACTGCCAGAGATGATAAATATATTCTCTATGATTGCTGTTTCCTATATGGGCATAGTTTTATTAATTTAAATGTGTTTTATTATATCCTTCAGTAACTTTTCAGGTTAAATAGTATTGTACATACATTCCCTTAACAACAACATCAACAAATATTCTCCTTCTTCATGCATCTGAGGCAGATATGAACCAGGTTTTTATTGTTTTTTTTTTTGTTGTTGTTGTTTTTTTTCAGTCGAAAGTGCTATTCTGGCTTTACTAGTATTTCTACTGAGACCTCTGTCTCCTTGACCACTTCACCTCATGTTTGCTGGCATTCTTTTCTGTTAGAAACAAGCTGGTGCCTGATCATAGCAATCAGGTGTCCCAAGAGCACCGATCTAGCGGTCAGAATAATACTGTGAAGTCCTTTAGCCACCAGCAGATGGCAGTCTTGATCTATTTTCACTAAGAACCTTAAAATCTTTGCCTTCAAGCCATTACATCTTGGCTCACTTATGCCTTTAGAGTGCTCAGATATGCTATCAACACACAAAAGGTACATTTGTTGAAAAATGTGTCCTAGAAGCAGCCATAGTAAAACATAATCTAATATAAAATAATGTGATCATTTCTGAGTACATCTCAGAAATGGGTTTTAAAGTACTGCTGTTGCTGTAAGATACAACTAACAGTGTAGATCTATCCATACAAGATTTTCTTAGTATGTATGTTTTTATTATTAATTTAAACTGTTTTTTTTTTTTTTTTTTTGTATTATTAACACTCTTCGCTTTGTCCTACTTCTTAAGGCACTGAGCCAGGTTTCTGGTATAGTGCCTGGAGTAAACAAAGTGCCTTTTCGTGACGCACTCTGGGCAACTGACCCATTTTCACCACATGTTATTAAAAAAAGAAAATCATCTGTGCATGAAAAAAAGACTCACGCATATAGATGTAAATGGTAATGGGTATGTTCAGCTACATCTTATTTGAATCAACAGATGAACTCAAACTTCACATTCTCTGCTTGTATTTCTTCCACAATGACCTTGTCCCTCCTATGATTCCTCACTCTTTTTAAATGGAATATGTAGGGCTGTCGGAAAACCAGTTGTTTTTCACAAAAAAAAAAAAAAAAATGTATAGAGAGGGGTCAAGACTGGCATTAATCAGAAAAGATGCAGATCTAGGTAAGTGCCAATGGAGAGCCCCTGGAGTGTGCTGCTACTCACGCTCTGACTCTGGGCGAGAGTGCAGAGTAAAGGAGACCAGACGTCAGGAGGAACTTACTAACCCAGCGCTGTTGTCGGCACTCACAGCAGGCCCATTACAATTAATTTACCTTCACCAAAAGGCCCTGGCACTTCAAAAAGATTCTCATCCTACTCTATCCTGTTCCAAATGTTAAATCTGGAACTGCAGCACAACACCTTACATCCACCAGAAATGCCAACTGTTGAATGAAGGCAACATTTAAATTTCAATCAGTTCATACAGATCATATCTACATGTCTTGAATCCGCATTTGGGTGGCATATTAATCAATTCACTTTCATTCTAGTCGTGAAAACATGACCTTGCAAATTAATAAACTTGCTTTCAATATTAGAAAAAGTATATATTTTTCTCTCTCTGCTTGAAGTCTTAAAAAACACAAAGAAAAAAGGAAGCAGGGTTAAACTGCACCCAGGCAGGTTGGTCCTTTATCTAAATGGAATCAGTCACCCAGCAATATTAAACAGTAAATAGACATGCTAGAATTGTGCACTTTGTGGCACTGTGGCAGAAATAGCCTGCCAGCGTACCTTAGCGAGCGTTCGTATTTATTTATTCTTCTCTACCCAGAAACACCTCTGATGCTCCTGGACAGTGGCCTCTTCCTGCTATCAAAGGCCATCCCCAATGCAGTTCAAAAGATGGATGGTCTCGGGGGTGGGATCGTCATGAAAGGTAAGATCAAAAACACAATGGGCCATCCAGCTGCCCAGCCAGGCCTCGAGAGGAAGAGGAAGGGCTGCTGATCTTTGTGGGGGGAAAGTTGACAGGCTTCATTTGTCAGGTCTGCTCAAGCTGCCCTGCCCTGGCACTCTAGATGTTTCCTTGCTGGGAATGTACCTGTACCTTTACAGGACCCCAATACACTAACTGCAGTTTAGGATGTAAGAGGATTATATATATATATATATATATATATATATATATATATATATATATATATATATATATTTGATAAATAGAAAGTTCAAAAGACTGACTGATATCATTCTTAATAATAATATTATTTATTATTTCTATTTATCAAATATATATATATATATATATATATATATATATATATATATATATATATATATATATATATATATATTAGGGCTGTCACAATATTAGATTTTTCATATCACAGTTATTGTGGCCATAAGAATTTGCGATATCGATATATCGTGATATCTATAGAAACCTTGGGGTGGAGGGGGGTGGTATCAGTCAAATTATTTTTTACTTTGTTTATTGAGTTTTTCTTTTTCACCCAACGAACATAAGGATACTGATAAATGCAGGGCACAAGACTCTGGCTCTCTCTGTCTTCTTTGAAGCTCCTATAAAATAACAACAGAGAAAATGTGGTCAAGTTCAACAGTATGATGAATAAATATTAATGGTAACAATTTACAATAAGATGTCATTTGTTAACATTAATGTATTAACTAACATGAATGAACAATGAACAATATATTTATTACACAATTTATTTATCTTTGTTAATGTTAATAAAAATAGAATCATTCAATGTTCATGTTAGTTCACAGTGCATTCATGTTTACAAACACAACTTGTGATTTTAATAATGCGTAAGTAAATGCTGAAATTAACATGAACTAAGATTAATAAATGCTGTGGAAATATTGTTCATTATTATTTATGTTGTTTATACATGTTAACTAATGTAATTAACTAATGTTAACTATTGAACCTTACTGAAGAATGACCACAGATGAGGCATTAAGTGCATGGCACTGTGACCATCTTAACATTTTACAGAGTTTAATGTAGCAATGTGGTCGCTCAGTTTTTCAAGATCAGTTTTAATCGTGTAACTGTCAATAGATTTGAACAAAGAAATATGCACAGGCCGCATTGATTGTAAATACAAAAATAAGACGAGTAAAGAAAATGCACTGCTTATTAAAATAATCAACCTTTATTTAAATATATGAACACAGAAAACCGCTGTTAACAGGTAAATATAATGTTTCCCATTCTATGACTAGTACGATAATGGCAACTTCCTCTGCTGAACACGGCTCTCCTCGGAGTAGCTGTGAGTGCTGCTCTTCTTCTTGTGTGACAGTGTCAGCGTTAACAAACAATACTTCCACCTGAGCGCTCAACTGGCGCTGGAGTATTTACATGTGGTGTTATCATAAGAGAGCTGTTCATTTTAAATATTACGGTATATCGTCACACTAAATTAACACAATATCGATAATTATTGCTTTGAATATCAAGGCTATCGTCAATACCGGTATATCACGACACACCTAATGTACAGTAAGTGAGAATACTTTCCAGAAGGCCAACAATTCACTAAAAAGTTTTTATTTTATTTTTTTTATTTATTTTTTTGTTTTATTGGTCTTATGAAGTATTCTAATTTGTTGAGATAGTGAATCAGTGGGTTTTTGTTAAATGTGAGCCAAAATCATCACAATCAAAAGAACCAAAGACTTAAATTACTTCAGTCTGTGTGCATTGAAGTTATTTAATACAGAAGTTTCACAATTTGAGTTGAATTACTGAAATGAACTTTTCCACGACATTCTAATTTATTGAGATGCACCTGTATATTTGGCCCTTATATTTTCATGTAAATATTGTTTGGATATTCCAGAATGCATTGTTACCTTTCTAATTGCAACTCATCTAAACCCTAAGACTGCCTGAAGCTATGAGACACCTGCTGTGTTCCCAGAATTGAGTCTTTGTTGAAAAAAAATAAAAAAATAAATAAAAAATAAAAATAAAAACATTTTGATATGTTACAGTTGGTGCCAAATCTATAACTGTCCCTCTGGCAAAGGTGCCCTTGAGAAACAGGTGATTTGTTAATGCTGACATCAGCCAGAGAAAAATATATCTGCAGATTTGTGAAAAGGGTTGTATGTGACATTTTGTTAAACTGTACAGTCAGTTTACTTCATTTGCACACTTATTTAACTGTGTAGGTACATGACTGGCAGTGCTTCATGAGTATTAACAGTTCTTTCTGCTGAACTGTTAATATTTATGAAGTAATATATTTTGACCAGGACACAATTCATTTCATTTCATTGTGTCATCTATAGGATATACTCAAGCCTATTCTAATTTTATAAGGGCTCTTTAACTCACAAAAGACTGCCATCTCACATTGATTGAAGCATCTAATGCAAAGTACGGTCTTCATACAGATGAGCAATCTAGTTTACATTATTTACCAATAAGAATTATGCGTGTTGAATTAATGTCTTCAATAAAGACATGAACATATGTGGTTTTTGTGTAGTCTGTATCCTGTTTAATTAATTCAGAACAAAAAATAAAAAAATAAATAAATAAAAAAATAAGCAGAATTATGTCAAGTTAATCTAGCACCAAGGGATTTACAAACCAGCAGTAAACTAAAAATAAGGCTTTACAGCCTAATCCCATAGGATAATATTTTAAACTCCTATTATGCCATAGGGGAACTGATTTATGGATCTTTAGAAAACTATAGCCTACTTGTGCTTGTGCTTCAAAGAACCCAGAACAGCTTCAAAAGGAATACACTGACTGAAGAACCTGTAATGTAACCGCAAACATGCTTTCTTCTCCAAAGAACCACAATGTCAACTAAAGAACAGCGAGAAACGTACTATGATAGGACATATATCGAAGAACAAGCAAATCTACCAAAGTACAGAATGTGATCTGTCACACAAACAGCACACAGTCAGAAAACCGGTAGCATAAATGCACTTCTCATTTCTTTGAGGTCAAGGAGAAACTGAAGGACTCTCTTTTTCCTCATAAATATGCATGTGTCTGGGCTATGGGGATGCCATTGAGTATCCTTGTTTTCTGACCTCTTTAGCTAGTGTTAATCCACAAAAAGACTAGACCCATTTCACAAAGGTGTACAAGCCCTGCCCATCTCCCTGGAGCTTCAACCAAGATTGAGAATTTGTGGAAGTTAAGCACCAAGAATGGCTGTCTGACATAAAGTACAGAACATCAAGCAATGAAGGTTAAACAAGCATGATGTATGAACATGTATTCATTGCTTAAATTGCATTTCCTCACTTTGCTCATTATTATTAATATTTTTTTTAATTATTATTATTATTATTATTATTATTATTATTATTATTATTATTTTACAGGTTTTCCCAAAACTATTGTTTTACATAAAAGATGATTATCAATGTGCATATAAAAACCAAATGTTTATAAATAAATATCTGTGTATATGCAAAATTGTTTACATTTCTTGAATCTGCATGATTGCGAGAGATTGAATTTAACAGTCCAAGACAACTGGGACATTTTTTAGCTCATCTGTAATTGCAGGTTCCAGACAGACTGTCAGTCTGTGCATTATTGGTTTTTAGGTTTTGCTGGTGACAAGGACAGTCTTTATGAGTCAATGAATCATTCGCTCAATGATTCAATCAAAAATATTGATTAATTTTGGAACTGTGTTTTGCTAAGAGAATACAAAATGCAACATTATGCAGCAACTTCGTTTGGAGCTTTTTCAATTGGTAGAGCATTCAATGCAGTGGAATTACTTCCAGTGAAAATTTCTAGTGCAACACTCAAAGTCCAAACAGATTAGAGACAAATAAATGAATGTCCATGGAAATAAAGAGCATTTAGGTTTGTGTGTTTCTGGAAAGATATGGGGCAATGAGTTACTTGATTTGCAAACTGCTATTGGCTATTTTCCCCCACCCACACACACTTCCCCCATGTCCCCTCACACTCTCTGAGCTGTCCAGCATGATTATGGGCCAAATCTCTCCTACCCTGTCATAGCAGTTATTAATGAGGGTATGTATTACTCTCCTAATTAGCTGTGACAATGAACGTCATCTGGATGAAGATTAAATGTATGACAAACACTACATTCTGATAAATAGATGCCACTTACACATGGGAAAGCATTTTATCCCTGACACAAGCTAAATCTTATACCTTTCACTTGGGATATTTACTGATGTAAATACATTTCTCATTTTGGAGAAATAAAGGGAAATATAATTGTGATAATCACAGTTCTAGAGTAATTATTGTATATGACATGATTATGTTTTATGAAATACATAAAACTAAAGCATGTTGCATATACTGGCAATATTGCTTGATTCACCTTCAAATGGGCAGAGTTGCACAGCTTCAAGACATAATCTGATTTAAAAACCTCTGGGTCTTTCTGCAATACACTGGCTGTGGTGGACCAAAACACAAACAAAAAACAAAATATTTTTTTCATATCATACATTACATTTTTACTGTTTATTATTATTAAAATGTGTCTGTGTGTCATTATTTTATTTCTATAATACTTCTATGGTAATATCACAAAGAAAAATAATCTGGTAACAATTCTATTATATTTCTTTTATGTTTCTTTTTTTATTATTCTAAACAAGAGCATCTTTAAAACTCCATTGTAAATATATATATATATATATATATATATATATATATATATATATATATATATATATATATATATATATATATATAATATATATATATATATATATATATATATATATATATATATATATATATATATATATATATATTATCACTGTAAACGTGTACAGTGCAACAGAAGCAATATTATTACATCCAGTAAATCTGTATTACTGAATCACCTCCAGGACCAAGCTAATTAACATTTGCTAAGCAAAGATATTCTATTGTTTGACATACAAATTACAACATATACATGATTACAACTCCCAATTGCTTTGGACTCCTGGGTGAAATAACTGCATATCAAATCTCCAATATAGAAGGGCACCTACTGTGCTTTCAGAACTGATGAAAGGTTACCGGTCAAAAAAGTCACTTAATTATAGTCTCTGGCTTGCTATTGGGAATTCATCTGTCATTTACATTAGCGATTAAAGTTTACAGTTTGTCAATCACCTATGTTCCCCCTGAGCAAACACACAATGTATGAACCACCTATTTGACCCTGTCATCAATGACAGCACAGCATGCCCTTTTCCAACAAAACTTATTGCTAAATGAACTTCAGAATGAAACAGTCTGCTGTAGCCTTTGAACACGTCAGTGCAACAGAGACAAAAGGTGTTCTTGCTTCAAAGTTCTCAGCTTGTGAAAGGCATCTGAATTGTGCCCCACATACACAATACAAATCACCTTCTCTGTCATTTCCTGTCATCAGTGAAGGCTCCACTAACCCCGACCAGAGAGAGCAGTGCACCGGCTGGACTGTCCAGAGGTATCATAATGCTTTCTAAATTCAAATTCCTGACTGTACTAGTAAGGCTTGCGGGGGGATGGAAAGAACTGGTCGTCAGGCTCAATATACAACCCTGTTCCCATTAGAGACAGACCCACAAAACTGAAGAGAGGTATTATGAGGTCTTAGCGTAAGACAGCAACCAGAGGATTGTTTGATGGAGGTCAGAGAGGCTCTCCCATGCTGCTGAAGCACACATTTTGTTTGAAACCCTCGAACAGATTTGCTCTAGGCAAAATGTATCATTTCCAGATCTGAACCCACTGAGACATGAACTGCGCAGGGGCAGGTGACTGATCCGGTTCTGCTGCTCGTCTGTTGGGTAATACTGCATGCATGAAAACACTGGTCTGTCCATGATTCAGTGGAACAAAGTCTCTTCTGTAGCCCTTGGCCACTTTTAATCTGCAAACCCTCAGCAGTCCCAGTGGTATCAGAGGTGTATAATTAGCCTCCTGCTTCCTGTACCAGACACCATGGTTTAGAGTTGACTATTTCTACCTGCTTTATTGATTGTTTGCTTTTGCATAGTTTTGTCTGTAAGATCTTAAATGCAAATTCCAATAGAGCCTGTAAAACCAAATATATGTGGATTAATTTATTCACATTTTTTTTTTCATGCCAAGATTTAATAGTCTTTACTGCTTAGCAGTGTTTCAGTTTTTTCTGAATTAAGGTGAAACAGAGTAAAAAAAGTTGCATAAATAAATAATACATATTCTCAGACAGACCATTTATCCTGTTGTGTATAAAACACCTTTTTTTGACATGCATTCAAATTCCTTCAATTATCCATCATTGCGTTCATTCATATGCTTCTAAGTCAAAATCAATCAAAACAATTTGGGCTAAAAATATAAACGCTATGCCTGGGGTGAATGCCAGAACGTTCATAAAATCATAAACATGTCAAAGAGAGTTTGTCAGTGCACAGTGCTTCAGTGTGCATGCAAGAGAATAAAGCATAAGATGAGAAATTAACGGCATTTACACCAAACTCTCGTGTTTGTTAAGCCTTGTAAAACAGCAGTTAAACCATACTATCAATCTGTAACACCCACAGTAATTTGAGGTTCTCAAGCACCTTCAGACCATACACATGCCCAACTTATTTGAAGTATTTCAAGCACACTCTCCTATCTCACTTTTAATTAATTCTATAAATCATTATTAATAACCTTTAAAGCTTCCCATCTGCATGTCTGTAATCACCATAGTCAATCTTTGGTGTCAGATTTGATTGCCAATCCATGTCCTCCTCTAATTGACCTTGTCCACTGAGGGAAGAGGAAAGCGAATTGCCTTCCCTTTGATAGTCCATTTATTCCTGCACTGAATGATGAGCGCTTAGATTTTGTTCTGAAAAGTTTAATTAAATCAGGTCTCGTTGAGAGGCAGAATGAAATGCCAGATGCAGGTGAGCATGGGGTTAAACCATGAGTGTATATTATGTGATGATGTGAAATTATGGATCTTTTCAGATCCATTAAATTTCATTTTCAAAGAAGTTGCAGTTAAAAATATGAAAGCTTAATTCTTCCCATAAGGAAGCTGCTTGTCCAGCAGTGGCTTTAGTTTTGTTAGCATTCCATCACAGATTTACATATACTAGACTTGTTATTGCTCTCAAGCTGTTAGAATTGCCATTAAGAATTAGAGCATCTACCCATTTGTTGAGAAATGATTTAAATAGGAACCAGACCCATGCAACTGAAGTTGAATGGTATTTTTTTCTGCAACAATGCTTTACAAGATGTACAGTACACACCCTGTTGGCCTCAATTCTAGCAGGAACCAAGAGATCTACCATTTAGGCACAGACAAGTCTCAACCCTGCTTAGCTTCACTATGGTATGCAGTTTTTTTTCTGTCCCTCCACAATGCCCACACAACCAAAACATTGATGATCAATTTATATGAAGAACAGATTTTAACTTAGTCAGTTCACACACAGATCAGTGCACATACACAAGAACCGATGAGGTTGGTTTTCACGTCACACAAGCATGTTTGAGCTTTTCGTTACCATCATATTTGATATGCTCTATTGAATATTGACAACTTACTTAAATATTGAAAAATGTAATTAATATTGTGAACTATTCCTCTTAACAGTCAGAATTATACCTCACACTTACCACTCATGGCATAGGTAAAAGCTTGTACAAACAAACAAACAAACAAATAGATAGATAGATAGATAGATAGATAGATAGATAGATAGATAGATAGATAGATAGATAGATAGATAGATAGATAGATAGATAGATAGACAGACAGACAGACACATAAATAAATAAATAAATAAATAAATAAATAAATAAATAAATAATACATACATACATACATACATACAACTTTACACTAAAATAATCCAAGCCACAAAAGACGGTTTGATTAAAAATATTACTGGGAACAAGGAAACAAACTCGCTCACTCCAGGTCACATACACACACATTTGAAAATGGCCAGTAAGCTATAATAGGAAGCTGTCTTAAAAAAAAAAAAAAAAAAAAAACTCTATTTTGAACCCCTCAGAGTGTTGACATAGATGTAGACATGAAAAGGACTTGATGGGAATAACTGTTTCATTATTTAGACATGTCCCCATGGCATAGATATATCAAACATCTTTCATTTGAGCCTTGCATGTGTCAGGGGGTTGTTGAGGTGTTGGAATATGATATGCAAATCCTTGTTTTAGCCTGATGGGAAAGCCATGTCTTTTTCCTCGGGCGTGTGGCCTGGGACTCAGCCAGCATGCAGCTACAATGAAGGTTATATAACCTGGCCTAGTGAGCCCCCAGATCCAAGCTCTGAATGTGAGTTCTGGGTCTGGAGAGATTTTACCAGCTGATGGAACTATGTCAGGCTCGTATGAAAGGATCACCGGTGTAATTTATTAAAATGCCCACAATGGACTTGGTGGTGGTGGTGGTGGTAGGGGAAACCAGCACAAGCTTTTGCTCCAAAACTGCCATTTAGAGGAAGTGGCAAAGGGTCATAAATCCTCATCACAAGCACAATGTCTGACCTGTCATTATTGTAGAAGGAATTTAATTAGAGCTGGACTCTCTGCGTGTTTAATGGGGTTGAGCTGATTTGCATGTCAAACTATAGCGATGACAGCATTAACATGTGACTTATAATGGCATGTATTTTCCAGCTATCAAGTTTAGTTACACTGCATTGAACAATGAGCTTGTTTGCTGGAAAGGCTTGGATTCACATGCGAAATTAGCATATTAGTGATAATTTGCAGGTTCTTGTGCTGCCTACACAATACTCTATATTTGACCTGCGATGAATTTCACAAACCTTCAAGGAATGTTTCTCACAGATGTCTTGTCTGTTGAAATGAATTGCATTTACTTAAACCCCACTGAGCATTACTGTAGAAACTGATATATGTTCATATTATAGTATTATATTCATTAATAATCATCATTGGTGCAACTCACAAAGGTTGCATTTATTTGATCAAAAATACAGTAAAAAAAAAAAACAAAAAAAAAAAACAGCAATATTATTTGTGAATAATGCAAAAAGAACTTATTTTTATTATTTTTAGACATTTTAAAATGTAAATTATTCCTGTGATGGCAAAGATGAATTTTCAGCAGGCGTTATTCCAGGCTTCAGTGTCACATGATCCTTAAGAAAGCATTCTAATATGTATGCATAGCCTATGAACATTAGACAACAAAACACAAGATGAGTTTAGTGCTAGAGACTTCGACTAAATTGTGCTTCACATCTAGATGAGGATATACACCAAGTTACTAAGTGGGTGGGAGTGTTGTTTTCTCTCTCTTCCACTCTCACAGTCACATACAGTATGCTTTTATTACAGCTGAAAAGAGTAAGTGCTCAATATTTTTTTTTTTTTTTTTTTTTTTTTTTTTTTTTTTTTTTTTGCATTTCATGATTTGTTTGTGGTTTCTATCTCTAGAGTCCTTGCAAAAAGATGCAATTAACACTGATCACTGTCATGATCGCTGTTATTTTCAGTTTTAGAAGTTCTTCGACAGTCCATTTTTATTTTCCACCCATTCCTGAAAAAAACATGTACAATTCCCAGGTAATGCACATTCTCCGTTAACACCCAAAGCCTTTCCCTGCATTAATAGCTCCTCAGGAGAGGGCCTGTACATCAGACTTTTATCTCCAGAGGCGACGGGCAACCCAAATGAAGGCTCGACTTGAGAACAAGCCTACCTTGCCATCTCATGGGGATGATCGGAGAACATTAAGTGAAACATCAGTATTGTGAAAAACAAATGTGTGTGGGGGGGAGGGGTGCGAAAACATTGCTGCACTAGCTATTCATCAGACCCACCATAAATCTCAAAAACTCTCAGTTGGGGCGGAGACAAGAAATGTGAGAGAGAAAGATGGTGAGATAAAGAGAGAGATGAGGTGGCACAGAGAACTTCCTCCTGCTGCTACTCTCCTTCCATAACGGTGGATGATAAAATTGGCTCATTTAAGTGGAAATATATGGATGTGTTGTCTCTTTGGGGTGTTTTGTAGAACATTTAGGAGCTCATCTTCACATGAGAGCTCTTGTCTCCAGACCAAACTGTTCTTCAGGCAAGGTTTTAATTGGGCTGCTGATGCCGTTCATTCGTTTTAAATTGGAGTTTTCCATTTAAAGCGGGCGCCAACGTGATTTGGATAAAGACAAATGCAGTTTGTTCTATGCTCGGGAGCAACGGGATCAGTGAAATAAGATGCATTAGGAACTGGGGTAATGCGTTTTGGCAATGTGTCACACAGTTGCGGCCCATGGGAGAGATGGGCAGGAGCAATCTCTCACTGTAGGCTCTCATTGCCTCTTGTCAATCAAATCTGTGCATATAATAATGAAGTTCAGCATTTTGGGCTTTGTGCTGCATGTGAGTCGCTACTCTCAGTGGAAACAAGCCCTGCCTGTTATTTCAAACACCTAGAAATTACTGTCAAGTAACTTTAGTGAATCCCATACTAATATCAGTGACAAGCTTACATGGATATTATTTGGCTGATGCACAAAGAAAACAAGCAATGTTTGGGATTGAGCAACGAGCAGGAGATAAAAGCACCCACTCCAGTCTCCATTATGCTAAGCTTGTTTCACCCACACAATAACAGCGGAGGATATTTCAGAGCGATGAGCTTCAGGGCCTCTGCACGACCTCCAAAGGATGTTATTTTACGTTTGGATCAGGTAGAGCTGATCAGGCTTCAAAAATAACTGAATAACTACACCCTGCACATTTATAGTTTAGGCATGTGGCAGACACTTTTATCCAAAGCAACTTGCGTTATGTTCAAAGTACACATTTGATGAATTCATGCATTTCCTTGGAATCAAACCCATGACCTTGGCATTGCTAATGCTGTGCTCTACCGTTTGAGCTACCGCAACAAATTAGCTTAAAATATTCATTTTGAGAGGAATTTGTCCACCCTGTCTTATGCCTCATGGCTTCTTGTCTAAGAAACAAGCAAAGGCATTCTCGAGTCTCGGGCCGGCAATACCATAACTTAGGTGCCCTTGAGCAAGGCACCGAACCCCTAACTGCTCCCCGGGAGCCACAGTATAAATAACTGCCCACTGCTGCGGGTGTGTGTTCATGATGTGTGTGTGATCACTGCTGTGTGTGTGCACTTTGGATGGGTTAAATGCAGAGCACGAATTCTGAGTATGGGTCACCATACTTGGCTGTATGTCACGTCACTTTCACTTTTTTTTTAAAGGGATACTCCACCCCAAAATCAAATTTACCCGCTATATAATGCATGTATTTTCACGCTGTCATTTTCTTGCCGCTTATGTTTTAATATTGTACATTTCTAGGCAACGCCTTTCACTCACTGATTTAGCGGTTATCAGTTTCATAAATTAAGTCAAAATTACTAAAAAAGGTGATTTATGAAAGCTAGGTATTAGAAACACTAAATGCCATGAGTGATGGAGAATCTGGTCAAACTTTGGTTTAATTATTTATTTTTTGTCTTGCCATATCGTTTATTGTTCACTACTGTGTTGCTATTCTAGTCTGGCCGTTTGCTGAAGAAAAAAAAATATAAAAATACGATGTAGCCTATATGATGTAATGAATAAAATTTTTTTTTTGATTACCCAAAGTTTAATGGTGTTGTTCTCTTTTTCAAATTATAAATGATGTAACTAAACAAATTAATAAATATTTAGGTGAAGCTGTGCACTTGAATTTGTCATCGCATCATTCTATGCAGTGTAGTGAATTATTATTGCTCATTATTGTCCATAAGCTATTTTAGTAATAGCATGGGTTATCTTAAAATATTGATTAATGACATTGTATAATAATATTACACCACCCAAATATTTAGGCTACTACTTTCTATTTTCCTTTGTCAGTTCAGGCTTTTTGTTTTATTTATGTTTTTTTTTTTAGCTTTGGCTACTGCCGCTATGGATTAGTGTAGCCTGCATTAAAAAGTCTTGAACATAAAACAACAGAATACAAATATAGTTGATGACTAGACATAATCATTTCATGACTCTAAACACTTCTTTGTGAAGACAGTGGCATAATACAGTGAAATACTATGTTCTTTAGCCACATAAATGCAGTTGTAATGTGCATGGGTAATATTTACCCGCAGGTGGTTTTAGGTATACAGTGACCTCTGGCAGTTCAAGTGTTAAACAATGATAAATAAATTTGAATACACAAATCAGTGGTTACCAGTTAAAATGTCACATGCCATTTAAACCTCTGACTGAGCTGTCTAAAGATTGGATATGAGTCTGAATATTCATTCCCTTTGAAGTATTGGCCATTCTCATTGGTCATTTGGGTTTGCTTGGCCTCATTTGCCGGTTAATTGCATTCTATACTTGAGCTAAAGACCTGTCATCTGTTTCTGTGGTCCCATTTATCTTACAAATAACCTACAGAAGGTGTGCTCCACCACCTCGCAATGCTAAATGAGAGAATTTTTTATATTCCGTAAATTTGGAGAGCGTTTGCCCTAATTTTCTTTTACTTATTCCCCATGTATTACATTAGTGACAAAGTGTTCTTGTTAAAATGTGCCTCATGTTTGATACATATTTTTAAAATAAAGAACGGATGGATGCCTTCACAAAGTCTCCCCGGATTTTTGTGCTAGACTCGATAATTATGTATTTTTATGTATGCGGTAGTTTCAGAAGCAGCATGAGACTCCTTATTGGAGGTAGATTAATTACAGATACAAAACAATCTAACATCCTGTGTTGAGGGTCCATCAGCAGCTGCACCTTTCTTTCTGAAGTGTTCATCAAGATGATCTTCACAGCGATTAAGGAAGTGGCTAATTCAGAGGTCTGGCTGCCATCAAGCAGGCGGTGTCATGCTGGGACGGGAAGCTGTGGACTTAACGTAACAGGTCGGGGAAGACTTGCGTGTTTTATGTGACTGTGAGTGAATTTCATGCGAGTTCATATTTATTTTTTTACGTCCTCCTCCGATTGGGGCTCATCCCGCTGAGTGCGCTGTCCCTATTCCTTGTAATTATGTAAATGACATATTAATGAGGTGTAATTCAGAATTCATAAAACAGCAGGGATAAACTGTTAAAAGACACAGCTTCTTAATGAGCGGGAATGTGTGTTTCATCATCGATCTGGCTGCTATGCTAATTGTTTACCTACCACTGTTTCTTAAATGCAGCACATTTATACCCAGGTCATAGATATTTATGTGAATTGTTTTAATCGCTTAATCAATCAGGTGAAATGTTAGCCATGCTAAATACCATCTGTGCTCTAACATCTCTACAGGAAGCAGCATGGCATTACAGCTTGCTAGCAGCTAAAAATGGTTGGGCGCCCAGAGCTTAACCTAATAAGTCACTAGTGTCAGTGATTTACCAACTCTTGCATATGTTTCAGAGCCCTCCTGCTGTTTAGAGTACTCTGACTGTCTCCTGGCTGCCAATGGAATAAGTACAGTTTCAGTGTGGAAGGTGATGGCTGACCCCTTGTTTACCAGAGAGGGACAATCAGAAAACATATTCTGGCATTCTGTCTGAAATTATGTAAACAAATATCTCCCTTAACAAAGACTTTGGTGTTCAACGAGAGCTACATATTATATATATATATATATATATATATATATATATATATATATATATATATATATATATATATTTTTTTTTTTTTTTTTTTTTTTTTTTTTTTTTTTGAAATCAGTGAAATGCAAAAATATAATACAATTATCTTATTAAAATTCAAATGTATCAAATGATTTCTTAATAAATATATTCCAAAACTGACAATCTTAACCAACTGTAGAGGAGGTTCAACTCAAAACATAAAAATTTGAATAAAAAAAAAAAAACTAAAAACTAAAAATAAACAAACTCATTCTATGAATATAAATTAAAATAAAAAACTTCATTTAATTAAAAACAATGACTTTTGGTCATACATCCCACTGTCAATATCAATGTATCAATTTAATTTAAATATTATAAGATAGCAAATTAATTTGATGACATAGGTAAAAAACAATTAAATTACCACCAGCCATGCCACTTTCACTGACATGAACGTGAATGTTAAGATAGCTTTCTCCAGGTAATATAGACCCATTGTGCAAGTGCAACACACTAGGAAAACATTAGATTTCACTTAAAAACCCACAATATCAGCACAACTATTGAATATTAAACAAGATTTTAGCCCTGTAATTATTTAAGTGCAACAATAAACAGTGTGACTGTTTTTTTTTTTTTTTTTTTTTTTTTTTTTTTTTTTTTTTTTTGACGTGTAAAATAAGTTTGAACTTTAAGATGTGATTGAACAGAGGTATTTCAGCCATATATAGTTTGGATGTACAGTAAGGGGTTTATGGGGGGAAAAATGCCCTAAGTACAAGGTTCTCATGGTTCTGTGAGTAAAGGTGAATCATGAAATTAATCATGCATGCAATCACCTTATATACACTCCAAAATAAATCAATCAGAATAGACTAAATGCCTTTTTCATATGGGACATGGCATTCCTGAGTGTCATTCGTATTGCATTTGCAATTGGAGACATGTGGAAAGCGGCAAAATGTTAGCTTCACTGGTTTCACTGGGGGTATGAGCACAGCTCTTTTCAGCAGATGCCGAAGTATTATTTTATATATTTAAAATATTTTATCTTTTTGTGAGCAGCAGCAGCAGCTGCAGCTGCATCGGCTTAACCCATCATTGAACAGATTATTAACAATCGTTCCAAGAACATTTACATTTACTCATATTGGAGTGCAGATTGTCTTAAATGCAATAGAAGTGCAAGTTGTGTGACCTGTCAAATCATTAAATACAACATTACTTCAGCCAGATAAAAAAAAAAAAAAAAAGTTGAGGAAAAATTAGGAAAAAAGTTAATGAAAACAATTAATAATTAATAATGAATGGGAAACTGACACACACACACACACACACACACACACACACACACACACACACACACACACACACACACACACACACACACACACACACACACACACAAACTACATTTTGTGCATTATTTTTTTTGTTGTTCCACCCCGAACCCGTGACGTGAGCGCCACCTCACCACTGCACAAACGCTTCCACAAAGAGAGAATGGGGCAGCAGCGCTGTGATTCCACTGCTTGCCTCGTCCTGTGTGAAAGGGCCTTAACGGGACATAACATTAATTTTTCCAAGTATTAAGACTACTGCAATATGTTGTTTTATGAAGTCTTATTCTCACTTTTCTTCACTATCCCAGCAGAAGCAGTGCAGTGTTAAGGTAGTATTTTTTTTACTGTTCATGCAGATCACAGTATATGTTAAAAAAGAGAAAGATGGCTGTAAATATGTCAAGAATTATGATAGATTATCACTCAAATTATGGCGTGGCTCCTCAGTTTGAAAACATGCAGCACAGACTGTTGTATTTTACAATCCTCTACAAAACACCTCACCGCACATAAGCTCAGTAAATCAATTAGGTGTAAAAATGGCATGTATTAAAATAAGACCATAAAAGCCCTGCCATAGAGGACTGGTTTTAGACTTTAATTAGACAGGGTTAACAAAAGGAGAACGACCCATAGACTGCACCTATCTCCACTGTGACCCCAACTAAAAGGTGAATTCAGTGGGCTGTCGAATGGCCAATTCATCATTTGATTAATGTGTTCATGTCCATGGGGTAATTCTGGCAAGGTTCATGTCTGACATGTCTGGAAAGTCCAGCTGCATTCATAGCAAAGAAGCACTTAATTCAAATGAGCTGATCTGAATTTCAAATAAAGCTAGTTTAAAAGGGCTAAGGTCTGTGAGCATGTGTGTCAGAGTGTACGTGTAGTTTGTGCACACACTTTGTGTGATTACGTTTTATATATATATGTATAAACATCACTTTATTTTTATGTCCTTTCTTACATGTGCTGTCTAAGATGAAATGGACGGAAAGCTATACTTAATTTTGTTGCTATGAATGAAATCTCAAAGCATTACCTGCAGCATGCTTGACATATATTACAGTGTTGGCCTCTGGTATTGTTTTTTAATTATTATTTTACCTGCTCCCTGTAGAAAGACATTGCGAGAAGTTCTGTTCTAATCAAAATATAAATTACATGGCATTGTTATCTTATGATGTGTATTGCACTCCTCGGCTCTCTTCTGTCAGTCCTCCACTGTACAGTTAAAATTATGCTGGAGTGCATTTGAAATTGCACCTTGCCAATAAAATATAATATTTACTGATCCCCTAAAGTGCCATCTCAGACTGTCATTAAAACACTATTATATGACGCCTGGTACAGATAATGATTTCAAAATGAGAGCTGGCAGCTCACTGATATGCTAATACAAATCAATTAAAAGTGAAGAATTTGGATGGATTGGGCTATAATGTTTTGTGATTGTTTGGATGCACAAACAGTTATGGGCTGACTGTGGCAGAGAGAACAAAATGTACAGTACAAGCACAAAGCCATGGCATTGACAGGAATGATATAGTCTTGAGTATCCAGATCAGTGAAATGCTTTTACATGTGCAATTACAGATGCATGTTTTGATTTCTGTGTGACAGGGGAAGATGAGACAGGATGCAAAATCAAAGCAGAATTAATATAGGACTCGTCCATCTCCTAGAGATCTGTTAAATAGTGCTTCTTCTGGAAACCAACAAACATCTGATACACAGCTTTTAAAAAAGAAAATTACATTTAAATCACAAACATCTTAACAGTTGACAGGAAATGTTTATCAGGCATAATGCAGATGAGCAAACATCTGAAAATAAATCTTCCAGATGAAAACGAGCATGTAAAATAGTTAGGGTTTCATCTCCGAGGTAAACACTACTTTTTTTTTTTTTAATTCCTGAATTAATCAATGTTGTTGAATTAATCGGTTTGGTAAAAGATTCATTGACTTAGTCAAAAAGACAGACAAATTAGTTCAAGCTGTAGCCTATATAAATAGTAAGAAGAGTAGTAAGGTATTAAGCTATTCCGAATTCAACCAGTCACTTCTTTCATTCCTGAGTGAGTTGTTGTTTTGAACAATTAATTCATAGTGTAAAATATGTAGCAAAACGTAGCTCAAAATAACAGTCACTTGTTACTTTACTAAAAGAATCTGATGAAAAGTGAAGGGAATACACTTGAAAAATCACTTGTCCCACTTACCGGTATAATGATGGACCCAGCAAAAAAAATATATATATATGTATATATATAAAAAAAAATATATCCAATTAATGCCCCTATTATAGAGGATGATGGATCATCATCATCCTCATCATGTAACACTAAGCATGTTGCAATTAGTCATTAAATGTATCTGCACATTTATCTTGAGGAGAGCCTATTGCCCCTTTTCCCTCTATCACACAACCATTGTGTGATTAAACAATGTTTTAATGTAACATTACAACAATGCTGACAACATGATTAATGCCGTAGCAAGCAGCTACACAGCCACCACATAAACTACAAGCTGTAATCATCCCCCTCGTCAGCCTTCCATCAAGTGATTTCAAAAGTGATAAATAAAAATAGGCAGTTTAGCCATGGATTGCCTGTTAATCGTTTTGGCATTTTTGCTCCAATGTGCCGTGCATTTCTTCCAGAGTAGGATTTGCATTTGCATGTTAATGAAGGTTAAGGGCAGAAGCCACTAATTACAATCCAACAAAGTTCTGCCTAATGGTCCACTAAAGACACAGCATAATTCCCATAATTCCATTATGCAAATAGCACCAAGGGTTGGAAGCCCACAACCTGGGCAGACCTTAAAGGGACCCCGTGTCTGGCATCTGCTAAATGAATACAGACTCTCCAAGCTGAATTACTGTGGCACAGCATGGAGGCTGGGATTTCACTTTAATTCATAATACTGGGTAAACACTAAAGCTTTATGTTTAAAATAACAGATAATAACACCTGTCTAAGACATCCTGAATGTCGGTAATAGCACTACAAAATTGATAGTACACTGTACTCCTAAGCTGATTATTAGTATGTATGTGTTAAATGGAATGGTAGGAAATCAATAAAAACATAAAATAAATAAATAAAATAAAAATAGTAAAAAACAAAAAAAATAATAAAAAAAAAATACAAATAATAATAATAATAAACACAACAACAACAAGAATAACAAGAATAGTCAAATAAAAAAAAAAAAACAATAATAATAATAATAATAATAATAATTATTATTATTATTATTATTATTATTATCATTATTATATTATTATTTATATTTCTAATACAATTTAAGGTTTTTGATACATACCCACACATCCCCAGAAAAACAGTACACCTCTCATAGGCCTGGACAGTTACAATGAAAGCCCATTGATCCCCCCCCACCAAACACTGAGAAACATATGGCTCCAGTTCTAAAGTAGCTTCAGAGACATAATGTAGGGTGGCATTCCCAGGGACTAGTGGATGCCATGGCATGACAGTCACTAAGCTTAGTCAATAACCCCTCGCATCTGCCTCCAAGAGAGAAATCTTTCATCTGAACAAGTCCATATGGCCAATTATGAGAGACATCCAGGGAGAATATTTGGCTTTATTATTTTTGTTACCTTTTAACTGCCAAGGGAACAGGTCTGCATAAACTATGCTTAGGGAAGGAAGTCCAAGACAGTTTAAGTGTGTTTTTTAGCTTTGGTGAAAAAAAAAAAAAGTCCTAGTTCAATCCTTGCGATAAGAAAAAGAAGGCCATACCAATGTTAGAAAAACTGAGTAAATAAATAACAGAATAATGTAAGTACAGTCAAACTTGATCGCTTCAAGGCTTTATTCAGCAGCCTCTTATATTCATGATTTAACCTTGCTAGCAAAGCAGGGTGAACAGAATGATAGTTATAATAATTTAGATGAGCCTCTTCCATGTTACATTGTGTTTCAATGCCACATGTTCGCAAGTTTTCATTAAATATTGAAGTGCAAAGTTCTTCATGATTTAAATATGCTTTTATTCTGGATCATTGTTTGGTTATCATAAAGTAAATAATAAAAGAGAGAAAACAGCCTGAGACCAAGTGTTTATTTCCTGTCTTTTGACCAGCCAACAAGTGCTGGACTTCAGAAACAGATGCTTTCACGTCCTTGTAGGTGATAATAAAATGAAGTATTCTCATAAAACTTAATAGCGACATTTTTCTCTGCCAAGCATCTAGAGCAATGTCCTTTTGTCTGGGGTATCACTGAATGTGTATGAACTGGGAAAGAAAAACAGCCTACACTGATGTCGATGGAATTAATTAGCAATAAAAAAAAATGGCGATCAAACATTATTGGCATATTACAGCTAGTCCCTCCAGGTTAAATAGTCGCACAATTAAACCACAGATGCTCCAATAAAATAATCTAACCTTGATTATCTCAAGGAAAACACACTTGAGGGTGAAAATAGCTTGTCTATTGCAATCACACAAATGGTAAATCCAGTGAGTGACAAACGTAACACAAGGTGAGTATTGCATTGAATTAATGTTGCAACCATCTTGGAAAAAGTGAAACCGTATTTGGGCTCAAACAGCCCCCTTTTCAGTAGCTTTATCCTTGCATTTTAAAAGCAAAATGTGTAATCTCCCAGGAATTGCCTTGGAAACAAATCAACAATCACAAAGGTATATCCAAAGTGATCTTGAACAAACCTCATGGAGTATGCATTTTCACATTGTTCAAGGGCAATGTGTTGAAACAATAAAGGCTCTGGTGTCATTGTAAACGACTGTGTGGCGCTGTCACATTAAACGTGGCAAATGAAAAAGCAGGAGAAAGAAGGAATTAGCTCACCTCCCTCCCTTCTCGTACGTAGTCTAACCACACATAGTGTAGGTCTCAACTTGTTAAACCTGATATGTGATGCTGGGTGAATAGCAATGTGCTTACTCTCTGATGCTGTTGCTTGGTGCAATTCAGTGGAGTCATTCTCTATTAGAGGTGAGATGAAGAGGACTCGTCCTCTCTGACATTGACTCAGCTGCCATTATCATGACTGACGGTCCATGCTAACATTTCTCTCTTACCGTTTCCCTCACTTCTTGTGAATGTTTGGGTTATACATCACTTCCATTCGGTTGTGTTGGTGCTCAACAAGTTTTATTGCTGTGTGTAGCATAAATGATCCCTTACTATATCTCTGTCTGAGATTATTTTGCATGCAGTTGGTTTGGAGAGCATTCTGATGATGGGAAAATATGTTGATTGATTTCAGTGGAGTGATGTAACTGACATCAGCATGTGTGTTCAATAGCATAAAAATGAGATTATGATTGATTCTTCAAATGAGATCTGCCTAGGGTCCATTAAGCCACGGATCTGATTAAGCGCATCTGTAAAATGGCCTATCAACAGAACGAAAAATCACTTACATTCAGGGTTTTTATTTATTTATTTATTTATTTATTATTTTTTTTTAAATAACACTTTAAACCAACGTATAAAACATTATTTAACCCTGCTAATATATATTCTTGAAAGATTAATTCCGTACAGTAAGAGAACAGGCAATATATGGTAGAATAAAGTTTGAGAGCTTTCTTTGAAAGATTTTATTGCACATTCTCTAAAATATATGCAGTAAATCAAATATTGTAAGGTGTTACTTTCATTAGAAAGAAAAGCAGACAACACACCAGTGGTAATTCAGCAGCTCTTTCATTTGTGCTGTTGGAAATGAATCAGTGAAGAGTTGGTTATCTCGTGATAAATTTAGCTGTAAAGAGATTAAGAGCTCTAGGCAGAGATGGAAGGCTGGATTAAATCAGCGTTAAACAACCTCTTGTGCAACTTCAGCACTTATACAAATTCTGTGCTTTCCACCTTTTGTGCGCCTTTTGCTTTCGGATCTCAGAAGAAGGTAAAATTCTATACATCGCTTGATGCCTTCTTTTGTCAGAGCTTTTTGCACAGCATATTCCTGCTTTGTGTTGAAGGTATTGGCAAATCTTCTGACACCAGGTGCTGCTGAATCTAAAAAATGATCACTAATAGGACCTTCCTCCCAAGATGAAATGGACTTTTAATAACAGCCTCCATGCGGCAGAATTCAGAAGCAGGAAACCTGTTAAACGTGAGCTGGGTCACATCTCCCGGTGTCCTTTATAATGCCTTAACCCTTCAAAATTGGGTTATAATATGGGCTCACCCAAAGCGCTTTCATACAGCTGTCGAAGAGCCGGAGGGTAGCAACTTTTCCACCCCCAGCACTTTAAACCCCTCCCCCCAAAAGGACGGCTTAATGGTGTCAGCGTGAGAGACGAGGTCTCGACTCTTGTAACAGAGCAAAATCTTAGTCCCATCATCCTTGCTGTGTGCTGTAATTGCAGGAATGGTGTCAGCACTCAGCAAGGGAAAAGAAAAGGGAGGGAGACTGGGAGGGGAGGGACAGGGGCAGGGGTTGTAAAGAAAGTGAGTGAAACGAGAGGCTAAGCTTCAATCCACTTGACCGAGCAGGTCAACGGAAATAAATGACTTTCCCCTGACCAAGGCTCTCTCATCCGCTGTGTCACTGCTGCCATAACCCTCCATCAAGGACAGGAGAGCTAACTTGACTGCAGTCAGACAGAGATAAAACAGTGAATCACTCAAATCACAAATCACTGATGAAGTCTCCCTCTCTCTGCCCAGCTTCCTCATCAGTCAGGAGTCTTTTAAATGGCATTTTCTAAAATATTTGTATAATTGACATTGGGCCAATGGAAAACATGTCGTGCTGGCTGCAAGATTTTGTGGGAAGTCGTGGCCTAATGGTTAGAGAGTCGGACTCCCAATCGAAGGGTTGTGAGTTCGAGTCTCGGGCTGGCAGAAATTGTGGGTGGGGGGAGTGCATGTACAGTTCTCTCACCACCTTCAATACCATGACTTAGGTGCCCTTGAGCAAGGCATCGAACCCCCAACTGCTCCCCGGGCACCGCAGCATAAAATGGCTGCCCACTGCTCCGGAACACTGTGTGTTCACAGTGTGTGTGTGTGTTCACTGCTCTGTGTGTGTGCACTTCGGATGGGTTAAATGCAGAGCACGAATTCTGAGTATGGGTCACCATACTTGGCAGAATGTCATGCACTTTCGTCACTTTCATTACAAGGCATGAAATGTGTTTTTTTTTTTTTTTTTTTGTGTGTGTGTGTGTGTTGTTGTTGTTTGATGATGGATCCTGAAAGGGTTGCCACATGCAGTGCTCCACTCTGGAACTAAAAGGGAAGTTTTGGTGAATTTGAGAAAAGTTTATGTAACTTTCATTTCCGACTGATCTTCTATATCCTTCGCCAAATGGTGACAACTCCTTCTTAATCACAGAAGGTGAAAGAATGTGCAGGTGGATAAACGAATCCTTCCACACATCTGGAGATGTAAGTGGTGTGAAATGTTTAAATACTGAGCAGATTTTTATATTGTGTGCACCTTGTTCACACCACACTGGAGGGAGTCTCTCCAGTTCCCACCTGAAAAAACCCTGACAAGGGCAGGCGTGCCAAGTGGCACAACAGATGGCCCTCTGCTCACCATCATTTCCTCTCACACAATGCTTCGGGAGCACAGAGAACCCGCTGGGAGAGGAATCAGAAGCTTTCCTCCCTCTGACCAACTGAACAAAACCAAGAAGCCACTCTGTAAATCCTCATTATTTTATCAAAGTCTCCTTGTCGTTTCATGAGAGTTTAAGGACAAAGGCTATTGTGTACTTGCTGCAGATACACATTGCATTTCCTGACTCATTATCCATCCTGCGGTCCTGCTGCCAGAAAAGCTGATGCTGGTTCCATTTGGAGTGTTTTGCCCTCAATGCTCTGGCTGCCACAAGTATGGGTAGTTTCATGGATTGCCTGTGTATCAGATAGAACAGCTTTTTATGGAAGCAGATTAGTCTCAAATATAATTCACGCAAAAAACACGATTCACACATGCGTAGACAATTTCACATGCATGAAACCTAATTCACGTACACACAAAAAAAATTCACGTGCGTGAAAAAAATATATATATTCACAAAATGCAATTCATATGCGCAAAATAAAATTATATATTCATAAAATACATTTCACAAATGCAAAACACAATTCGTAGATATACAACTGTGCACAAAAACCTTTGAATGTTTAAAATGTACGAGTGTCTGAATGTACAAATCGTCATTTACTACGAATCCACTCGGATTTGTGTCTGTGTGTTTTTGAGACTTTCCTGGCAGAGCTCTCTTCCCACGTTGGTCTGTCGTACTCTTTAGCCAATCAGATGCGACCTTACCATTCAACCAATCATATCATAAGCCACTGAGAGTGCATTCAAGGAGCACAATTCTGCACACCTTTTGCGCAATATGGATTAATTAGAACGGAAATTAAGCCTTTACATCAGTAATCCCATAGACAGTAAAAGAAATGGACACAGCGACCCAATTGGAACTCAATTGAGACAAGTGAAGCCCATTTTTAACGATTTTTTAGCACTTCCGTTTCTTGACGCGCAGACTCAAACAAAGGAAGCTTCTGCCATTATTGTGACTTCATCTGAACATGTGCAAAACTACTCTCCTTGAATGCACTCTCAGTGGCTTATGATATGATTGGTTGAATGGTAAGCTCGCATCTGATTGGCTAAAGAGTACGACAGACCCACGTGGGAAGAGAGCTCTGCCAGGAAAGTCTCAAAAACACACACACACAAATCCGAGTGGATTCGTAGTAAATGACGATTTGTACATTCAGACACTCGTACATTTTAAACATTCAAAGGTTTTTGTGCACAGTTGTATATCTACGAATTGTGTTTTGCAATTGTGAAATGTATTTTATGAATATATAATTTTATTTTGCGCATGTGAATTGCTTTTTGTGAATATATTTTTTTTTCACGCACGTGAATTTTTTTTGTGTGTATTTGAATTGGGTTTCATGCATGTGAAATTGTCTACGCATGTGTGAATCGTGTTTTTTGCGTGAATTATATTTGAGACTAATCTGCTTCCATAGCTTTTTAGCTGCACACCTAATCTCCATTGTTTTTCCCTCGAGCAACCAGAGCTTGACACATTTTCATACATTCTGCTACAATTTCAATCAACATTCATTCATGCTCATGTCATACCAAACCTGTATGACCTTTATTACCTTAGTCAAGTCAGTTCAGTGTTGTTCGGATCACATCATTTTTCAAAATATCTTCTTTTGTGTTCCACAGAAGAAGAAAAAAAGTCATACAGTTAATAAACCATGATAGACAAGGGTGAATCAATAATGACATTTTTTTTTTTTTTTGGGTGAACTAAAATTTTAAAGATGAAAGCTTTGTAAAAACTAAAGTTTAGATTCACTACCTCAGAGGCAGTATAGGGATAATCTGCCTTCTCTCTCTCTCTCTAATCACATGTAATGCATTACTGTAATTGTTGTTTTGTGTCCCATGTCTTTGCAACCATCTTTTCCATTCTATCTCACTGGATACGCCACAGGTCTGTGCCAAGTGGTCAGACTTTCTCCCAGATGGCGGTCATCTGCTTGCAGTATTCTCATTCATCTGTTGTGGTGCATCCTTTTAGTCTTTTGAAGCTAAGAGTAACTGAGTGATGGGTGGCGGTGCATATGCACATGCTGTTTCATGTCTCATTATTTATGTATAGTTGAAACCAGCAGGAAATTCATATTAAAATATCTTTTTGGTTTACACTGAATGTAGGCAGTGTATGTTTTTTCTCAGTCGCTTTGGTACATTTATTGAATCATTCTTACTGGTGCAGAAATACAGTATATGTATTTCTTAAAACAGTTTTTACAAACACCACCACACAATGGTTAATTGCAAAAGCCTGTAACTTGCTCAAAATCCTAATTTCATCTCTCAAAATTATTTATGTCAATGAACATATCATTGCCATCAGAATGATAAGTCCTTGTGTCATTGATCACAAGCAAGACAGTCAAAATGCTTAGCCACGTTGTCAACATAACAGTGTACTCAGTGTTTCAGTATTTCCCAATGTAAACTATGGCTGCGGTTTTGATTGCATAGATTGAGAATGCACACACATATACACACACACACACACACACACACACACTGTACTGTATATATACACACACACTCACTGGCCACTTTATTAGGTACACCTTGCTAGTACCGGGTTGGACCCCCTTTTGCCTTCAGAACTGCCTTAATTCTTCATGGCATAGATTCAACAAGGTGTTGGAAACATTCCTCAGAGATTTTGGTCCATATTGACATGATAGCATCACACAGTTGCTGCAGATTTGTTGGCTGCACATCCATAATGTGAATCTCCCGTTCGACCACATCCAAAAGCTGCTCTATTGGATTGAGATCTGGTGACTATGGAGGCCATTTGAGTAAAGTGAACTCATTTTCATGTTCAAGAAACCAGTATGAGATGATTTGAGCTTTGTGACATGGTGCATTATCCTGCTGGAAGTAGCCATCAGAAGATGGGTACACTGTAGTCATAAAGGGATAGACATGGTCAGCAACAATACACAGGTAGGCTGTGGCATTTAAACAATGTTCAATTGGTACTAAGGGGCCCAAAGTGTGCCAAGAAAATATCCCCCACACAATTACACCACCAGCCTGAACCGCTGAAACAAGGCTGGATGGATCCGAGCATTTCATGTTCATTACGCCAAATTCTGACCCTACCATCTGAATGTTGCAGCAGAAATCGAAATTCATCAGACCAGGAAACATTTTTTTTTCAATCTTCTATTGTCCCATTTTCAAGTTTAAGTTGAGCTTTATTGTCATTCCGCTACATGTGTGGACATACAGTGGAACGAAATGTTGTGCCTCACAGGACCACGGTGCTACATAAATACAGACATACAACAATGAAGTAAAAGTATAAACCTATACACAACTAACCTACTGACAGATTTTAACTATAATATATATAAGTTTTCCTATACATAAGCTAAAAGATACAAACTATACAAATGCCACACATAAACACTGTACCTATACACAACTAACCTACTGACAGATTTTGAATATGAATATACTATATATGAATGTATACCTATACATAGACTGAAAAGGAAAAATATATAGATTGTACGAACACTGTACATGTGCAAAGAGAAACATTGTAAGTCAAACAGCAGGCAGGGCAATAGTGCAAGATGATTTGTAGTGCACGAGTATGTAAACACATATTTGAGTCTTTTGTGGGATTATGTACACACAGTAGTGTGTGCGAAAAGTGTCTAGTGTGCATAGAGGAGAATTCCACAAAATTTTTTGTTCCACAAAAAAGATTGTTTCAGACAGTTTTTTTTTTCAGTGATGTGGTAAGGTTGGGGGGTGGAGGAGGGGAGATGTTCCACGTTTCAGGAGGTAGAGGGTTTATATGGGGTTTCAGAGGAGGGCGGGGTGATTTGAGTTCAGGGCTTTCACAGCCTGGGGGGAAAGCTGTTGAGCAGTCTGGCGGAGCGGGCTCTGATGCTTCGGTACCTTCGGTCTTCCTGATGGTAGGAGCTGGAAGAGACTGTGGGAAGGATGGGCGGGGTCCTTTTGCTGGAGCATCATGTAAGGAAAATGTCCAGGATGGAGGGAAGAGGGGCACTGATGATCTTTGCAGGTGTGGTCACTGCCCGCTGGAGGGTCTTGTGGTCTGCTGCACTACAGTTCCCATAGCAGACAGTGATGCAGCTGGTCAGCACTCTCTCTATGATTCCTCTGTAGAATATGGTGAGGATGGGTGGAGGGAGACTAGCTTTTTTTGCCGGTGGAGAAAGTGTATGCGCTGTTGTGCCTTCTTGGAGAGTGACATAGTGTTGGTGGTCCAGGTGAGATCCTCTGTGATGTGCACCCCCAGGAATTTAGTGCTGCTGACTCTCTCCACAGTCGAGCTGTCGATGGTCAGTGGGGGGTGGTCGACGGAGTTTCTCCTGAAGTCTTCTCCACATTGAGGGACAGGTTGTTAGTGCCACACCATTTAGCCAGCTGTGTTTCATCGCTATTGCTGATGAGACCTACCACAGTTGTGTACTGTAATCCGCAAACTTGATGATGTGGTTGGAGCTGAACTTGGCAGTGCAGTCGTGGGTCAGCAGTGTGAAGAGCAGCAGACTGAGCACACAGCCTTGTGGGGCGCCTGTGCTCAGTATGGTAGTGCTCGAGGTGTTGTGGCCGACACCGACTGACTGAGGCTTTTGTTGAGCCTGTGTGAATTGTAGCCTCCGATTCCTTTTTTTAACTGACAGGAGCGGCACCCGGTGTGGTCTTCTGCTGCTGTAGCCCATCTGCTTTAGGGTTTGACTTGTTATGCGTTCAGAGATGGTGTTCTGCATACCTTGGTTGTAATGAGTGGTTATTTACTGTTGCCTTTCTATCATCTCTAACCAGTCTGCCCATTCTCCTCTGACATCAACAAGGCATTTTTGTCCACACAACTGCTGCTCACTAGATATTTTCTGTTTTTTTTTTTCAGAACATTCTCTGTAAACCCTAGAGATAGTTGTGTGTGAAAATCCCAGTAGATCAGCAGTTTTTGAAATACTCAGACCAGCCCGTCTGGCACCAACAACTATTCCACATTTAAAGTCACTTAAATCCTCTTTCTTCCCCATTCTGATGCTCGGCTTGAACTTCAGCAAGTCGTCTTCACCACATCTAGATGCCTAAATGCATTGAGTTGCTGCCATGTGATTGGCTGATTAGAAATTTGTGTTATCAAGCAATTGAACAGGTGTACCTAATAAAGTGTCCGGTAAGTGTATTTATAATACCCACAGTAAAATTAAATGTGAATTTTATTCTCAGTTGACTGTCTGGTGTGGTATTTGAGGCAGCACTCATTTCCTTTCAATTAAGCTTTTTTTACAGTATATAAATCTGAGGTCTGTCCTGTAGAGAATTATAAATCTAAGTAGACTCTTTAAGCTTCCTCTTTCGCCTGAGACTAATGTGTCAGGCAGCACTCTCAATCAAACTGTGCAATGATGTGGGATGATTGAGTAAATTACTGTTTTACTGATTAATGTATATATATATATATATTTTTTAGAACAATATATCTGTTTATGTCAAAAGAGGGCAAGTGTGAGAACGGATAAAGGGAGGGAAGACAGAGCTTCACCAAAAGTTCACAAAAACACAGTCAGAAAATTTCTGTCACAGTTGAGAGGGGGAAAAATTGTAGAGAGAGAGTGCATGAAAAAAGAAATTCACCCGTTCTTTCCTTGGTGTATAAAAGCCTCAGAGTTCACTGCCCTCCACTGTTTAGATTTAGGATTTCTGCACAGCCCTAGTAAGGCGCTTTAGGGCTCTTTTCCCTCTGTCGACAACCCCCCGTTTCTAGTTCAACCCCTCCCTCTTTCAAAATGTTTTATGAGCCTGCATTAAATGTACATGTCCTTGTCTTATTTCATCTGGGAACAGAGAGGATGCAGCCACAGCAGTGCTGTTAGTTCCTCTGTCTGTCTGTAGAGGGCACATAAGGATGAAGAATGAGCTTATAAGGTTACAAAAGACTATGGATATGTCTACATTACTCCAGATACATTTGAAAATTGTGTTTTCATTTCAAAACACTATCAGTCCACATTAGCGTTTTCAAGCGTCTTACCAAAAGTTTCTCACCACGCTGAAACTTCGGAAAACGTTAAATTCACCTTACTCACTTACTCACCTTACTCACCTAGCTCACTGAGATGATACAGATGGAACAGACTTAACATGTTTTCATGCAGTTCTTCAGGGTGGATCATTGTATTTACAAAAATATCTCATAATTTACCGACGCCTCCAGGTCACTCTCACTCACAATTATATGTTTGATCTAAAATGCAACTGCCCTCATGTTTTGCTGCAGAACATCAATGCAAGTACATTTTCTGTCATCTTTGCAGGACTGTAGCTAATATGAAGAGTAAAGTAACATATCTTTAGCAACAGTGTGAAAGTGAATAACACATAACACGCGCAATTCTGGTATAAACATAGATATCTATTGGTACAATATGTCTCACATGACTGAACATGTGTCATCGCTTTCAAAAACCTCAATTTTCACAGTCAACTCTACAACGCGAAAACTGTGTTTTCAAATGTATCCACTTTGGAGAGCGTTTTCAAACAGCTCATTTTCCTTTGACAAAAACAATGTCTCAATATGGACAGAAGGCCAAAATGGAGAGAAAAAGCGTTTAAATGCGCTTGGTAACTTCTCGTAAGTTTGATGAAGAGCAGAACAGAGGCTAAAGATAGCTGCTGTTCTAATAGCATGATCTCAGAATATATCTGGTTTAATGATACATATCAAAATGTGTATGAACACATCTTCAGACAAATATGTTTCTTTTTTTCAGCATCAGTAGCTTCCATATCCCATCAATTATGACATTTGTTAAACATATTATGGAAATCTTGATTTTGACCATTTCTAATATAATAATGCTTATAGAAAACAATGGCACTTTAATCATACTCTAAGATACCTTTCCACATAAATTCATACATATTAATACGACTTTCAAAACCCTCTCAGCTATATGCCATATAGTCTTTGCACAGCTTTAAATTCAAGCTCTTCAAGAACCCATTCAACAGCATACAGAACATGATAATATTTACCTTCAGATGGTTCACTCCCTCAAGCCTTGTTTGTTCCCTCAAGTGCCTTGGATGCTGCTTTCTCATGAAAGGAAC